>NC_053389.1:527055681-527355681 GCF_905171765.1 Bufo bufo
TGGGCAGAACTATACACTTATGAAAAATAGAACTGCTGGTAACAAGAACCTGTTACATACAAACATTAACCAAGGAAACCCCAAAATCCCGGATATTCACTTTACAGGTAATAGTATTTTAAAATGTATTTTCACAAATGCCAGAAGTCTAGCTAGCAAAATGGGGGAGCTGGAGGCTATGGTACTAGAAGAACACATAGATATAGTTGGTGTGGCTGAGACATAGTTGTATTCTTTGCATGACTGGGCTGTAAATATTATTTACACTATTTAGGAAAATCAGGGTCAATAGAAAATGAGGTGGCGTGTGCCTGTATGACTACCTGTACGACGCATGCAGACTTCTGCGGCCGTTTGATGAGATCACCACACTGGTCAGTCGCACCCAGGGTGCCATCAGTGACATCATACCTCACACCTTCTTTCTGAAGCGTGTATTGCATCGTGTCATTGATCAAGCCATCGAGGAGCAGGAGCTGAAAGATGAGGAAGTCACAATGCTAAATAAATTCCCAGGGGGGCTACTCCATCTGAGACAAGTCAGCAGGAGTCTGAAGAGGATGGTGGGTGGGGGTATTAGGAGGATGAGGAGCAAGAAGAGCAGGATTTAAACTTTTCGGGGATCCCTGGTGTTGTCCGTGGCTGGGGGGATGAGACAGAGGACGACATTCTCCTGGGCGATGAGCAGGGGCCAGGGCGCTCCACCGCTTCCAATTTAGTGCAAATGGGGGCCTTCATGCTCCGGTGTTTGAAGAGGGACCCCTGTATAAAAAGCATAAAGGTCAAGGACCTGTACTGGGTGGCAACTTACTTAGACCCCCGGTACAAAACCAAAATGGCAGACATGTTACCAGCATCACAGAGGGCTGTCAGAATGCAGCACTTCCAGGCCTTGCTGCGAGAAATGCTGTATTCTGCTGTTGCGGGCACTGGCAGAAGAATTTCCACCCACAGCAATACAGATGAGGGTACCAATCCTACCGCGCCTGCAAAACGAGGGCGGTTTGAAGATGTGTTCGTCACTTCGGATATGATATAATTCTTGCAGCCAACCCATTGACAGCTGCCCTCCTCAGGGAACGCCTAGATCGACAGGTGTCCGACTACATTGGGTTAACGTCCGATGTGGACGTTCTGAGAAGCGAGGAACCCCTTGACTACTGGGTGTGCAGGCTTGACCTGTAGCCAGAGCTGGCACAATTTGCCATGAAACTCTTGGCTTGTCCCTCGTCGAGTATCCTGTCCGAAAGGATGTTCAGCGCAGCATGGGGGATAGTGACCGATAAGCGCACTCGCCTAGCTCATGATAGTGTGGACTACCTCACATTTTTTAAAAAGAATGAGGCATGGATCTCTGAGGAATTCAACACCTGTGATGACCATGTGTAATTGAATTTCCTCATGCCAGCCCACACATATCTGCCACGACCCAGAACAAAGAATGGTCCTTGTCTTATGTATATACAGCGGCATAAAAGGCCTTTTATGTCAGGTGAATGCCTTATTTTTGGGTCCTGTTCTGGCCAACAGTTACATATTTATGCTGTGACCGCCTAATGTACCTCCAGCCACAGAATCCAAAGTTCTTTGCTGTCAGGTGAATGCCTATTGGCTAATTTTCGGGGCCTGTACTGGCCGACAGTTACATATTTATCCTGTGACCGCCTAATGTACCTCCAGCCACAGAATCCAAAGTTCTTTGCTATCAGGTGAATGCCTATTGGCTAATTTTTGGGGCCTGTACTGGCCGACAGTTACATTTTTATCCTGTGACTGCCTAATGTACCTCCAGTCACAGAATCCAAAGTTCTTTGCTGTCATGTGAATGCCTATTGCCTAATTTTTGGGGCCTGTACTGGCCAACAGTTAATTTTTTTTTTATCTCTAGCTACATAATCACACCCCTGTCTCACTCCTCTGCCTCTCATTATGGTGGCGTATGAACCGCATTCACCATAAGGACCGTCTAATGTCACAGGGTCATGTGACTGTGCCCCCCACCCCTGTACTATATCCCTCACCCCGTACTATGCCCCCTCATACCCTGCATTGTGCCCTCTTACCACACCCTGTGCAGTGCCCCTAGTCATTCCCTGTATTGTGCCCTCTTATACCCTTTTATCCGATCACGGTATGGCGGTGTTATCCGGTCACTGTACATAGGTGTTATCCATTCAATGTATGGCGGTGGTATCCAATAACTGGATGGCCATAACTGTATCCCTTTCGCTGTCCACACCATCCTTTTTTAGACCTGGCATGAGCAGGAAAAATATGCAGATTGTGGTGCTAAGGACCTTTGCGCCACAATCTGAAAAATACGCCTAACATAGATGTTTTTCTATATATTAAATGACCACCTAATTGTATTATTATTCGGGGTAGGACTAATATCTTAATATTATATAGATTCTAGTGTATTATACTGTGCCCTGTATTTCGCAGTAGAAAATGATCCTTGGGAAACACAGTCCTCATCCCTGACCACCAGGACCAGGTAGCGCTCTGTCAGTACATGGTGGCCTCCCATCTCCACCATGCTGCTCTGCTGTGTACTGGTGCTTATTCTGATACTAGGCCTGGGTTCACATCCTATTTTTCCTATCCATACCAAAAGTATATGCATTAACAGATGCCTCAGACTGATGCCATACAGTGGCGTCCGTTCACCATACAGTTCCATGGTAGAAAAAAAATTAACTTTAACGTCTGCATTTTTTTAATGGACTCTGCAGGATACAAAAACGTGGAGTGCTGCCCATTTGTATACATCAAACCGATAGGAAATACAATTTTTCTAGGCTCCAGCAGGGCACATTTTTGAGAGTGTCCCTTTTAAGACGCATAAAAATGGCCCCTGATTAAAATACATATTTTTTGTGGGAATTTTTGCCAATGATTCCCCTCTGGTATATCACTGTCCATGTTTAAGGTTTTTCAGGTTCGCCTGCTATTAAAGTCAATGGGTGCGATGCGAATGCGCGGTCGTGAACATTTGATCGCGAATGTAGCTACTGTCACATAATAATACTGAGGATAAATGGGAGAGCTTTAAATCCACATTGAGTAATTGCACAAGTATAAAGGCTACAATTAAAACCCCCATGGCTTACAGCTACTGTAAAAAGGGCAATAAAAGACAAAAAAATGCATTTAAAAAATACAAATCTGAGGGGTCAGCTGTAGCGTTTAAAGATTCAAAAGTGCTTAATAAAATCTGTTAAAAGGAGATAAAATTAGCAAAAATACAAAACGAACAGCAGGTAGCAAAAGAAAAATACTTTAGCCCCTTAGGGACCAGGCCATTTTTTGCAAATCTGACTAGTGTCACTTTATGTGACTTATCCAGGCCATTCTGAGATTGTTTTTTTTCGTCACATATTGTACTTCATGACACTGGTAAAAAGAAGTAAAAAAAATTCATTTTTATTTATAAAAAAATACCAAATTTACCAAAATGTTGGAAAAATTTGCAAATTTCCAAGTTTCAATTTCTCTACTTCTATAATACATAGTAATACCTACGAAAATAGTTATTACTTTACATTCCCCATATGTCTACTTCATGTTTAGATCATTTTGGAAATGACATTTTAGTTTTTGGGGATGTTATAAGGCTTAGAAGTTTAGAAGCAAATCTTGAAATTTTTCAGAAATTTTCAAAAAAACTATTTTTAGGGACCAGTTCAGGTTTGAAGTCACTTTGTGAGGCTTACATAATAGAAACCATTCTAAAAACTACACCCCTCAAGGTATTCAAAACTGATTTTACAAACTTTACTAACCCTTTAGGTGTTGCACAAGAGTTATTGGCAAATAGAGATGAAATTTGAGAATTTAAATTTTTGGGCAAATTTTCAATTTTAATAAATTTTTTCCAGTAACAAAGCAAGGGTAAACAGCCAAACAAAATGCTATATTTTTTGCCCCGATTCTGTAGTTTGCAGAAACACCCCATATGTGGCCGTAAACTACTGTACGGGCACATGGTAGGGCGTAGAGGGAAAGGTGCGCCGTGTGGTTTTTGGAAGGCAGATTTTGCTGGACTGGTTTATTTACATCATGTCCCATTTTGAAGAACCCCTAGAGTAGAAACTCCATAAAAGTGACCCCATTTTGGAAACTATGGGATAAGGTGGCAGTTTTGTTGGGACTATTTTTAGGGTACATATGATTTTTGGTTGCTCTATATTAGATTTTTGTGCGGCGTGGTTACCAAAAATTTAAATTCTGAAATTTTCTCTCCATTTGCCATAAACTGTTGAGGAACACCTAAAGGGTTAATAAAGTTTGTAAAATCAGTTGAATACCTTGAGGGGTGTAGTTTCTTAGATGGGGTCGCTTTTATGGAGTTTCTACTCTAGGGGTGCATCAGGGGGGCTTTAAATGGGACATGGTGCCAAAAAAAAGGCCATCACATCAAAATCTGCCTTCCAGAAACCATACAGCGTTCCTTTACTTCTGCACCCTGCCGTTTGGTCACACAGCAGTTTACGACCACATATGGAGTGTTTCTGTAAACTTCCGAATCAGGGTAATAAATATTAAGTTTTTTTTGGCTGTTAACCCTTGCTTTGTTACTGGGAAGAAAAACGGATTAAAATGGAAAATTTGCCCAAAAATTGCTGTTTTGGCACCATTTTTATTTAATTTTTTTGACCATGTTCATCTGAGGGGTTAGGTCATGGGGTATTTTTATATAGCAGATTCTTACGGACGCGGGGATATCTAATATGTCTACTTTTAATTAATTTATTTATGTTTTACACTATATTATCTTTTTATAAACCAAAAAAAAACATTTTAGTATCTCCATAGTCTAATTTTCATTAATTTTTTTTGTTTTGTGCCGATTATTTTAGGCAGGGGCTCATTTTTTGCGGGATGAGAGGACAGTTTTATTGGCACTACTTTGGGGGGCATATGACTTTTTGATCGCTTGCTATTACAATTTTTGTGATGTAAGGTGACAAAAAAATACCTTTTTTTTGCACTGTTTTAATTGTATTTTTTTGACTGTTTATCTGAGGGGTTAGGTCATGGGGTATTTTTATAGAGAAGATTCTTACAGACGTGGAAATACCTAATATGTCTACTTTTTATTTATTTATGTTTTACACTATATTATCTTTTTATAAACAAAAAAAAAACATTTTAGGATCTCCATAGTCTAAGAGTAGTCACACTAAGTACTGGTGTCCTTCCGTATCCCCCTCCTGTGACACACTCTGCACCTTTTCTGGGTCCGTCCCTTCTTTCCATTATGGGGGACCACACCTGGAAAGTGTTGGCCAGGGACTATCCGGGCACCTCTAGTTCCCGAGGTACTCCGGCCTGCTCTTTACCAGTCAGAAAAGATCGGGTCCTTGAGGACTGCCTCATAGAACTGAAGGAATTTCCCTGTGTTGCCAGCACTCCAGGACAACACAAAAGAGTTGTACAAGGCAACCTGCACCAAGTAGACAGCAAATTTTTTGTTCCATGCCCGGGTTTTGCGCATGGCATTATATGGCTTGAGGACTTGATCAGAGAGATCAACTCCTCCCATATACCGATTGTAGTCGACGATACCTCGCACAGGGACAGGGGTGATGCCGTTACCGTGAATTGTGGACAGTACAGGACATCCCTCTTGTCCTTATATCTGACCAGCAACAGGTTTCCACTGGTAATGGCACGGGTCTCACCCCTGGGGATAGGTACCTGGAGGGGGTGGGTAGGGGGGCCGCGTTGATTTTTCTGCACGGTCCCACAAGCGGACGTGGATCTGGCGGCGAGGGGATACTAGTATAAAAGTTATACACGTACAGGTGGTAACCCTTATCTAGCAGTGGGTGCATAAGGTCCCACACAAGTTTCCCGCTAACACCCAGAGTTGGGGGACATTCTGGGTGTTGAATACGGGAATCTCGCCCCTCGTACATACGAAACTTGTAAGTGTACCCTGAGGTACTCTCACAAAGTTTGTACATCTTCATGCCATACCTCGCCCGCTTAGAGGGAACATACTGGTGGAAAAGGAGTCTCCCCTTGAAAGCAATGAGAGACTCATCAACCACGACCTCCCTTCCAGGTACATAGGCCAGCACAAATTTGGCCCCAAAGTGATCGATGACCGGCCTGATTTTGTACAGGCGGTCATAGGCAGGATCATCTTGGGGAGGACATGCTGCATTATCTGCATAATGCAGGCATATGCAGATCACCTCAAACCGGGAGCGTGTCATGGCCGTACTGTAAAGTGGGGTCTGGTAGAGGACGTCCCCACTCTAGTAATGCCTGACACTAGGTTTTTTGACTAGGCCCATGTGCAGCACGAGGCCCCAAAACGTCCTCATCTCGGCTGCACTGACCGGAGTCCAGCCACCGGCCCTAGCCAAAAAGGAGCCCGAGTGTTGAGCAACGAACTGTTGGGCGTACAGGTTCGTTTGCTCCACCATCAGATTTACAAAGTTGTCACTGAAAAAAAGATTATAATAGTCATATTCAGTGAAGCCCGCTGTGGAAATATGGATTCCTGGTTGGCCTACAAAATAAGGAGCCGCCGGCTCAAAATGCTCTGGGGTACACCAGACAAGTTCACCAGCAGGGGGCTCAGGTGGACTTAACTGGTGGGCCGGAAAACTAGTACGAGCCCCAGAGCTGCTCGTACTAGTGTTGGCTACAGGGTCCCTAGCATGGCAGTCTGCCTGGCGGTGTCTCTGCCGCCTTGGGGGCTCATCATCTTTGCTAGATGATGAGGAGGACGCGGATGACAAAAGAAAAGTGGGGTCATCCTCGTCCTCACTGGGGCTCTCGGACTCGGAGGCAAGCTGGGCGTATGCCTCATCGGCCGAGAACATCCGGCGGGCCATAGGGGAGTGTGTGTGTGCGTGCGTGTTAAACTTTATTTGGTGTGCGTGTGCGTGGGGGGGCACGGGTGTTCACGAACTTACCCTAAACCTAACAGACAAAAAAAAAAAAGGACCAAAAATTTGAAAAATAAAAAATTCAAACTCGCTGATCAACCGTCCGAAGTTGATCAGCGGTGGGGTGTGCGATGCGCTAACAGAGGCCGGACGCTAAGAGTGCCGGCCACAGTCAGCGTACGCAGAAAAAAATATATATAACTGCTTGCGCCCCAAAAGTTGGGGGAAGGGGGACAGGGGGGCAAGCTGCAGCACCCCTGGGGGGGTCTAGGGTCACACAGCTGTGCTTCGGACCCCAGACACCCAATTTAGGGTGATGCATCAAAAACTTATTTTTTTCTTTTTTCTCACTAACTTTCCCTGAATATCCCTGCCTAACCTAACCTATCCCTAACCTTTCTCTAAATACCTTGGTGGTGCTGGGGGTGCTGGGGCACAGATGGGGGTGCTGGCTGATGATCCCTGAACAGATGGGGGTGCTGGCTCAGGAGATCGACATGCAGCTCTCCTCAGCTCCCGGACTGAAAAGGAGGAGGAGAGGAGCGCTGCTGTAATTTGAACTGCCCGCCCGCCCAGCCGACTAATTTGAGCAGGCATCTAGTTCCGATCACCTCCCGCCCGGCGGGCGGCGGTGATCGGAACTACACATGACGTACCGGTACGTCATGTGTCCTTAAGTACCAGGACAACATGCCGTACCGTTTGTCATGTGTCCGGAACAGGTTAAATATATAAATGCTAAAAATCCTAGGTCTGAGCAGGTAGGTCCACTAAATAATGGTAAAGGGGGAGTAAAAGGCAGAGTTACTAAATGTTTTTTTTAGCTCTGTATATACAAAAGAAGAGAAAGGAGCTGATATCTGTGGTGCTGGGGCTGTTAGTACATCCAGTAATATACTCTGTAACGGACCGTTTCAGCAGACAAGGGGTTAAAATCCGTTTAGGCGATAAGCCCCTTTCTGAGAGACAGGCACAGCAACTGCAGGATACACCAAACTCCCGAACTGGATACAAAATAGCACTCCAAACTGGAACCTCACGAATAGCTGCTAGCAGACGAACAGGGATCAGCTTACACTTCTGGCAATCGGTCTTCTAACAGCATACAGTGAATCCCCCCAATAACGAGACAAGGCTCCGTGTTGAGGGTCAAGCAGTGGTCTGAGGTGCTGGCACACCCAGCCTGGTTTTTATTACAGTTGTTGCAAATACAGGTCCGCCCACAGGGGTTTGAAATACAGCCAATCAATATGTTACAACACATACAATGTAAGTACACGCCCCTAGGGGACCAGAAGGAAGACTTGTGACATAGGACGGATATGCAGCACTGTAGGATACACAGAGACAATACATCCCCACAATGCATCATGGTTTCCTCCTCTCTGTCCCGGAGACAACCGAGGCGTAATCCAATTATCTCTCAAGACAAAGAGAAGTCACCAATACACATGCGCAGACAACAGGACAGACATCACCCTTTAAACACACAATGGGACAATGGCACAATAGAAACACACCCAGCATTTTCCTCCCAAGCTGACAAGTTACACTTATTATAAATTGTTACAACTTTGTGAGTTTACATTGGCCATACAGGGAGTGCAGAATTATTAGGCAAATGAGTTTTTTGACCACATCATCCTCTTTATGCATGTTGTCTTACTCCAAGCTGTATAGGCTCGAAAGCCTACTACCAATTAAGCATATTAGGTGATGTGCATCTCTGTAATGAGAAGGAGTGTGGTCTAATGACATCAACACCCTATATTAGGTGTGCATAATTATTAGGCAACTTCCTTTCCGTTGGCAAAATGGGTCAAAAGAAGGACTTGACAGGCTCAGAAAAGTCAAAAATAGTGAGATATCTTGCAGAGGGATGCAGCACTCTTAAAATTGCAAAGCTTCTGAAGCGTGATCATCGAACAATCAAGCGTTTCATTCAAAATAGTCAACAGGGTCGCAAGAAGCGTGTGGAAAAACCAAGGCGCAAAATAACTGCCCATGAACTGAGAAAAGTCAAGCGTGGAGCTGCCAAGATGCCACTTGCCACCAGTTTGGCCATATTTCAGAGCTGCAACATCACTGGAGTGCCCAAAAGCACAAGGTGTGCAATACTCAGAGACATGGCCAAGGTAAGAAAGGCTGAAAGACGACCACCACTGAACAAGACACACAAGCTGAAACGTCAAGACTGGGCCAAGAAATATCTCAAGACTGATTTTTCTAAGGTTTTATGGACTGATGAAATGAGAGTGAGTCTTGATGGGCCAGATGGATGGGCCCGTGGCTGGATTGGTAAAGGGCAGAGAGCTCCAGTCCGACTCAGATGCCAGCAAGGTGGAGGTGGAGTACTGGTTTGGGCTGGTATCATCAAAGATGAGCTTGTGGGGCCTTTTCGGGTTGAGGATGGAGTCAAGCTCAACTCCCAGTCCTACTGCCAGTTTCTGGAAGACACCTTCTTCAAGCAGTGGTACAGGAAGAAGTCTGCATCCTTCAAGAAAAACATGATTTTCATGCAGGACAATGCTCCATCACACGCGTCCAAGTACTCCACAGCGTGGCTGGCAAGAAAGGGTATAAAAGAAGAAAATCTAATGACATGGCCTCCTTGTTTACCTGATCTGAACCCCATTGAGAACCTGTGGTCCATCATCAAATGTGAGATTTACAAGGAGGGAAAACAGTACACCTCTCTGAACAGTGTCTGGGAGGCTGTGGTTGCTGCTGCACGCAATGTTGATGGTGAACAGATCAAAAAACTGACAGAATCCATGGATGGCAGGCTTTTGAGTGTCCTTGCAAAGAAAGGTGGCTATATTGGTCACTGATTTGTTTTTGTTTTGTTTTTGAATGTCAGAAATGTATATTTGTGAATGTTGAGATGTTATATTGGTTTCACTGGTAAAAATAAATAATTGAAATGGGTATATATTTGTTTTTTGTTAAGTTGCCTAATAATTATGCACAGTAATAGTCACCTGCACACACAGATATCCCCCTAAAATAGCTAAAACTAAAAACAAACTAAAAACTACTTCCAAAAATATTCTGCTTTGATATTAATGAGTTTTTTGGGTTCATTGAGAACATGGTTGTTGTTCAATAATAAAATTAATCCTCAAAAATACAACTTGCCTAATAATTCTGCACTCCCTGTACATATAACTTACATCAATTTAAACAGTATAACTTGGGGACAAACCTATCCAAAGTTCACTTGAATCGGTTCAGGGGTTTAAAAGTTAGTATATGGCCCATAATCCTGGGGCAAGAGGCCAGCAGCCAGGCCTCTCCAAAACCCAGTGGCGAGGTTGGTTTCGCCACACATCTCCCCCCCCCCAGGGAAGACTAACCAGATACCTGACCTCACGCCGGTCGGTACCTGAGTTAGTCTGGCAGCCCACCCACAACCCAATACTGGACCTGTTGCATTTGGTAGCCTGACTCTGTCCAGTGAGTCCACCAAGGTTATGTTGGAAGCTGGTACTCCCGGTCTCTGTGTTGCTCCCTGGCTTAGAGTCTGGTTGTTGGAGGGGGAGACCGACTGTCTCTACCCCCTGTGCTGTAAGTGCAGAGACCACGGTCCCATCTGCACGGTTGTGGGTTTTACTGTCTCCCCCTGGTGCGTTAAGCTGCCGCTGGGGAGAGGGGTTAACGAGCTCCTCTCCCATACATACTTCAATCCGCTGGGGAGGGCGACCGACCGTCTCCGCTCTCAATACAGTGTCCTGCTCCTGGGGAAAGAATACTGGGCTCTCTATTCTCTGCTGGACACTCTGCCGCTGGGGGACAGGACCGACTGTCTCTGCCCCCTGTAACTCTGCCTGCCGCTGGGGAATGGAGACTGGGATCCCAATTCCCGGAACATCACTCGGCCGCTGGGGAATGGAGACTGGGCTCCCAATTCCCAAAAAATCATGCTGCTGCTGGGGGACAGGAACAACTACCTCTGCCCCCTGTAACTCAGCCTGCCGCTGGGGAGGGAGGACGCTGCTCTCCTCTCCCTGCATTTCACACTGCCTTCCCGGCATATCACTCTGCTGCTGGGGGGCAGGAACAACTACCTCTGCCCCCTGTAACTCAGCCTGCCGCTGGGGAGGCAGGACGCTGCTCTCCTCTCCCTGCACTTCACACTGCCGCTGGGGAATGGAGACTGGGCTCCCAATTCCCTGCAGGACCGGTGGAGAGACCTCGGTCCCATCTCTACCGGCCACCTGGGGTCCTTCCCAGTAACACTCTACAATATCTGCCCAGCTGAATGGGTCTGGATCTGAGTCTGTCACCTTACCGTCCTGCTGAACCTTCTCAATGGAGTGGAAGAGATCTCGGTAGTCCTGCTCCAGTTCCCACTCCAGGGTTGCTAGGTGAGCCAGGTCTTGCTCTACCTCATGGGGGTCATCCCAATCCTGCCTAGCCTCCCTCTCATAGAAAATGTCCTGAAGTCTGGACTGTGCAGGGCTCCCGAAGTCAGGCTCTGCAAAGGACTCCCATAACAAGCCAGGACCATCAAACGCCTCTCCCTCTGGCGTGTCATGTTCGGCTGTCCAGGGTATATACTGTGCCATATACCACCAAAGCGCCTGGTAGGCATCCTCCAGCCATAGCTCCTGCCATACCCGGTGCTCTAGATCCTTCACCCATTCCTCCAGGGGCTGCTCTCCCAGGAAGGGCATCTGCAGGGCCACTTGCTTCTGCAACCGCTGCTCTTCACTGGGGAGACTCTCACCCCGCTGGTATTGTACATTATCCAGGGCCTGGTACCAGATGCCTTTCCTTAATGCATCCCGGCCATCCAGGTCCTCCTCCTCGTATAACACTGTTGGTTCCATACTGTTGCTTTTAGGGTCGCTGTACTGAGACATGCGTTGCCTTTAAATTGTAGAATCCACAGAAATGGTGTCTCCTGTAGCTGTCCTTCTGGCTGTGGGAACGATCCCACTGCTGCCACCAATGTAACGGACCGTTTCAGCAGACAAGGGGTTAAAATCCGTTTAGGCTATAAGCCCCTTTCTGAGAGACAGGCACAGCTACTGCAGGATACACCAAAATCCCGAACTGGATACAAAATAGCACTCCAAACTGGAACCTCACGAATAGCTGCTAGCAGACGAACAGGGATCAGCTTACACTTCTGGCTATCGGTCTTCTAACAGCATACAGTGAATCCCCCCAATAACGAGACAAGGCTCCGTGTTGAGGGTCAAGCAGTGGTCTGAGGTGCTGGCACACCCAGCCTGGTTTTTATTACAGTTGTTGCAAATACAGGTCCGCCCACAGGGGTTTGAAATACAGCCAATCAATATGTTACAACACATACAATGTAAGTACACGCCCCTAGGGGACCAGAAGGAAGACTTGTGACATAGGACGGATATGCAGCACTGTAGGATACACAGAGACAATACATCCCCACAATGCATCATGGTTTCCTCCTCTCTGTCCCGGAGACAACCGAGGCGTAATCCAATTATCTCTCAAGACAAAGAGAAGTCACCAATACACATGCGCAGACAACAGGACAGACATCACCCTTTAAACACACAATGGGACAATGGCACAATAGAAACACACCCAGCATTTTCCTCCCAAGCTGACAAGTTACACTTATTATAAATTGTTACAACTTTGTGAGTTTACATTGGCCATACATATAACTTACATCAATTTAAACAGTATAACTTGGGGACAAACCTATCCAAAGTTCACTTGAATCGGTTCAGGGGTTTAAAAGTTTTTATATGGCCCATAATCCTGGGGCAAGAGGCCAGCAGCCAGGCCTCTCCAAAACCCAGTGGCGAGGTTGGTTTCGCCACATACTCAATTGGCTAACTGTAGATATGGTCCAAGACAATTTAAATAGGGTAAATGTGAACAAGGCTCCGGGTCCAGATGGATTACACCCAAGAGTGCTTAAAGAGCTCAGTTCAGTCATTCTTGTGCCCCTGTTTATAATTTTTAAAGACTCTCTAGGTACTGGTACAGTGCCAAGTGATTGGCACAAGGCAAACGTGGGGCCCATATTCAAAAAAGGATCAAGTTCCTTCACAGGTAATTATAGACCAGTTAGTTTAAAAATGTTTGAAGGACTCTTAAGGAACTATACACAGGAGTATGTGACTGTAAATAATATAAGTAGAGGTGGGAAGACGAATCCGTCGAGGAGAGAGGAGGGAGGAGGCAGGCCGTGAGGACAGGCGGGCGGGGCGTCACTCACTATGTTACGTGCCTGCGCCGCCCACTTTATGAAGGAAGCAGGCGGCACGGGCGCCTCCTCCATCCTCTTTGTTACGGTACTAAATGTTGTAATTTAAGTAATACAGATGGATTATTATATCTTAACAATGCAGGTTAGATCATAAGATTATACTACAGTAAGCGGGGCCGGTGCATTTGAATACAGGGACTGCACCGGTCCCCGCTGTCATTCCTAATCCAGATGCCGGCCCCCAGCCCCTGTATTGGGGGTCATTCACACTGCAGGGACACTGTTATGGGGGGATCTGTGGATGGCACATAGCATAAGATGCTATATATGTGTCATCCACAGATCCCCCCCATCACAGTGCCATCCAGAGATCCCCCATAACAGTGCCATCCAGAGATCCCCCATAACAGTGCCATAACAGTGCCATCCATAGATCCCCCATAACAGTGCCATCCACAGATCCCCATAACTGTGCCATCCACAGATCCCCCCATAACAGTGCCATCCACAGATCCCCCCATAACAGTGCCATCCAGAGATCCCCCATAACAGTGCCATCCACAGATCCCCCCCATAACAGTGCCATCCACAGATCCCCCCCATAGCAGTGTCATCCACAGATCCCCCCCATAAGTGTTTGGATCACATTGTTTCTTACACCGTTCACACAATTCTTATCAGTGGCGTAACTACCGGGGGAAGCAGCTGCTTCGGCCCCGGCAGCGTGTGTGACAGTTTATTTTCAAGTTAGTTAAATATCGATTCTTGTCTTAATGTTCAGGGCCCCTTCACAGCAGCTGACCAGGCCCCCTCGCTAATGTGATCTAATCTTACTGTCTCCTAAAGTCTCCTGATGTGTCTGGGATTCGAACCCACAACCTCCAATGTATCAGTGTATCAGAGGCAAAGCATTTACCCACACAGCCATAAAGGCTGCATTGCAACTGATTGAAAAAATATGATACTTCTACTGTTATAGCTGGCTAAGTGTACATCTATACACATGACAGCTGCCCCAACACACCCAGCACTGCTATATCTCTATATGACAGCTGTCCCAGCTCTTATGGTCTTGTGGTTAAGTGCTTTGCCTCTGATACAGAAGGTCGTGGGTTTGAATCCCAGCAGAAACTTTTCTGAAATACAAGCACTGACTCTATATATGGACATACAGGGCAGGACACAGGAAGAGGCTGCATCGCATCGCTGACATGGAGGTAAGTAGAAGTGTTTATTATTTTTTTTTAATACCCGACTGTTACTGGGAGCCGTGGGCACTTGATACTGGCACATGGGGGGAGGGGGGTTGGCACCTGATACTGGCACCTGGGGGGGTTGGCACCTGATACTGGCACATGGGGGGGGAGAGGCACCTGATACTGGCACATGGGGGGGAGAGTGGTTGGCACCTGATATTGGCACCTGGGGGGGTTGGCACCTGATACTGGCACATGGGGGGGAGAGGCACCTGATACTGGCACATGGGGGGGAGGGAGAGAGCCACTTGATACTGGCACTTTTTTTGTGGGGGGGGAGATGGCACTATGATACTGGGACATAGGGGGGGGGGGAGAGAGGCACTTGATACTGACACCTGGGGGGGGAGGGGGGGTTGGCACCTGATACTGGAACATGGGGGGGGGAGAGAGGCACCTGATACTGGCACCTGGGGGGGAGGGGGGTTGGCACCTGATACTGGCACCTGAGGGGGAGAGAGGCACCTGATACTGGCACCTGGGGGGGAGGGGGGTTGGCACCTGATACTGGCACCTGGGGGGGGGAGAGGCACCTGATACTGGCACATGGGGGGGGAGAGGGGTTGGCACCTGATACTGGCACATGGGGGGAGAGGCACTTGATACTGGCATGTGGGGGGGGTTGGCACTTGATACTGGCACATGGGTGGGTTTGGCACTATGATACTGGCACATGGGGAGGAGAGAGGCACTTGATACTGGCACTTTTTTTTTGGGGGGGGGTGGCACTATGATACTGGGACATGGGGGGGAAGAGAGAGGCACTTGATACTGGCACATGGGGGGGTTTGGCACTATGATACTGGCACATGGGGGGTGGGAAGGAGAGAGGCACTTGATACTGGCACATTGGGGGGGTTGGCACTATGATACTGGGACATGTGGGGGGGAGGAGAGAGGCACTTGATACTGGCACATTGGGGGGGTGGCACTATGATACTGGGACATGTGGGGGGGAGGAGAGAGGCACTTGATACTGGCACATGATGGGGGGGCATCTATGGAGACACTTACTGCCACATTATTGGGGGGCATTATGGGGGACACTAGGCCGGCAGCCTATCAGAGGCCGGACACTGAGGGGCATCTACTGGGGCACTATATATGGGGCATTTTATACTGGTACATTATGGGGGGCACTAGCAGGAAGGGGGGAGAGGAGCACTATGGGGGAATTTACTGGGGGCACTATATAGGGGTATTTTATACTGGGACATTATGGGGGAACTATGGGGGCACTATGGGGACATTAGCTCAACTGGGGGCATTACAAGGGGGTATTTTTACACTGTCACATTATAAGGAGAATTATTATAGTGGGCTTTTTTACTCCCCCATGGTATGACCCCCTAGTAGCAGCACCAGCCTCTCCCTGCTCTGCTATCCCTCTGCCCCTTCTCCAAATCCTTATTATGAAATCTTTCTCATTAGGATAAAGCACAACATCAGCTCCGCCGAGCCCCCGGCCAAGTGTTGAAGTGGTGTCCGAGATCCCCAAGGGTCAAGTAACTAAGTTTTCATATGAAATATGTTTATGTTATACACATATAGCATCCACTGTGCCACACAATATACAGTATACCGCTACACTGTGCCAAAGGAGTGGGGTTTACACAGGAGGAGGGAGGTGCGAAGCGCGCTGGAGGGGCCCTTACAAATATTTGCTGTGGGGCCCAGTCACTTCTAGTTACGCCCCTGATTCTTATGTACAGGATTCGTAGGATTTGAGATTCGATAGATTCGAGAACCTTTTTGGATTCGAAAAATATTGGATTCGTCCCACCTCTAATTATAAGTGATAACCAACATGGGTTTAACAAGGACAGAAGTTTTCAGACTAACCTGATTTGTTTTTATGAGGAGGTGAGTAGTAGCCTGGACAGAGGGGCAGCTGTGGATGTAGTGTTTCTGGATTTTGCAAAGGCTTTTGATACTGTCCCTCATGGACGTTTAATAGGTAAAGTAAGGTCTATAGGCTTGGAAAGTATAGTTTGTAATTGGATTGAAAACTCGCTGAAGGACTGTGTCCAGGGAGTTGTGGTCAATGATTCCTATTCAGAATGGTCCCGGGTTATAAGTGGTTCAGTGCTGGGCCCTTTATTATTTAATTTATTTATTAATGATTTTGAGGACGAGATTAACAGCACCATTTCTATAGCACCATTTCTATTTTTGCAGATGATACTAAGCTATGTAGAACTATACAGTCTATGGGAGATGTCCATGACTTGAAAACTCTGAGTGATTGGGCATTAACTTGGCAAATGAGGTTCAATGTGGATAAATGTAAAGTTATGCATCTTGGTAGTAATAATCTCTGTGCTTCATATGTCCTAGGGGATGTAACACTGGGAGAGTCACTTATAGAGAAGGATTTGGGTGACCTTGTAGATGGTAGATTAAATAACAGCATACAATGTCAAACAGCTGCTTCTAAGGCCACCAGGATATTTTCCTGCATTAAACGAGGCATGGACTCGCAGGGGACGGATATAATATTACCACTTTACAAAGCGTTGGTGCGGCCTCATCTGGAATATGCAGTTCAGTTCTGGCCACCAGTCCATAGAAAGGACGCACTACAGCTGGGAAAAGTACAGAGGAGAGCGACTAAACTGATAAGGGGAATGGAGGGTCTTAGTTATGAAGAAAGATGAAAAGAATTTAATTTTTATAGTCTTGAGAAGAGACTGAATAGCCAAAATAGGCATGTATAAACCAGCATATAAAAAGCCAATAGAAAGCATGAAGCAAAATGAAGAAATGAGGAGAGACCACTGGAAATGCTAACAGACCAAGATAAAATCTAAGTGAGTGAGTCAAACCTGCATGAACCGCTGGTACAGTGGACCTGAAAGAATGAGAAATCACCCAACGCGTATCGCCGGAGCAATCCAGCTTCCTCAGGGGTAACCAAAGTACACAACATTAATGCTTATGAAAACGTGTAGAAATCTGAGTCTCAATTCCTTCTGGGATTCGCGTCCCCACCTATCCCTTGGTTGAACTTGATGGACTTCTGTCTTTTTTCAACCGTATTAACTATGTAACTATGATGCAGTTCTGTATAGCCCTGCTAAAAGGGAGCAGCACCCAGATCCCAAGTTGCCCGACTCACAAAGTCTTAGAGGGAATATTGACAGCAAAAGTTGTGTGTGGTGTGGCAATGTGAACATTGAGGTGTTGTTTCCCCAGGTTCCAGTCCGGGACTTGAGACATGCTCATGTCCAGGGATCCTATTTAATCCTGCTACTGTATCTTGGGTGTGTCTCACTCTGGAGAGTGTGCAGACAGAGGCCTGGTGAGGCTCTGTCTGTGGGGTCTCAGCTAGGCAAGGCTGAGGGGCCACGAGGCTATGCAATAGCCTGGACTTTGGGGAACTCAGCGACACCCTGGAACAAGCATTGAAAGGTCAGAGTCAGGAGGACTGCTAGACCACAAACCCCTCCAAAGGTACTGCATTTGTTACAGCCTGAGGGCTGGTGGACTTTATGTCTGGGGTAAGCTGCACCTGGTTCCATGTGGGAACGTTATCGTATAGCTGAGTTAGGGATACGATGTTTATTATGTTTAGGTAGAGCCCAGACGGGCAGGCTTTTGTTTTATGCCATGTTGTGTATGAAGAGTGTAAAATAAATTGCACTGTTTGGACCTGAAACCCAGTGGTTATGAAGATCATTGTGAGAATGACCCCCGAATAAGAGGCGATCCCTTACAGTGGTCTGCAGCAAGGTGGTATGAAGAGAAGGTGCATGAGGAGTGAGGGCTGGAACAAGCTGAACTTTTGCACCAGGGCCCATGAGCTTTAACTATGCCCCTAGGTAACATCATAGTTCATGTGACTAGGCATGCTTCCCATTTGCCCCAGTTACAGCAAATTGGTTTTCAATTCTTGATTCTCAACAGAGGCAGCACGTCCTTCATCTGAGAGGTTGGATTCCAGTTTACTCATCTTATTGACATGTATAAATACTGTGGTTAAGACTATTTTATGTAATTTCATATATATTTGTAGTCAGTCTTTAGTCTTGCTATGTGTTTTTACATTGTGTTTTTTTTTTTTTCTTTATTGTGATTTCTTTCTAATTGAATTTATGAACTGAAATAAATATCCTAAAGCACAAATGCCAGTACAGTGCTTTTATGTGTGATATTTTATATGAATCCTTTTATTTAAGGAGTAGGAAATCTCCACAGGCCTTCGCTCCCTGTGGCATTTGTCTGTAAAGTGTTGTTCTGCATTGTACGTCTCCAGTCTTCCACTTCATCACTTTCAATTAAGCTGCATTTTGAACAGTGGGCTTTTAGCCAGTCACAGTGTTGGGAAAATATAGAACTATACCTCCAGAAAATATTCAAGGCTGCAGGCCTCAGCACTAACTACATCTAGGACAATTTTTTATAGACTATAACAACCAATTAAAACAATGCTTAAATTAAACAGAGATGCTAATTGTAGATGGTTTGCTGTGAAAATATGCACATAAGTTATAAAAATAAGTTTAGTAATGCTCTGTTCCAATAACGAGCTGATTTCTACTGAATATTTATTGTACTGTAGGGATCAATGGTCATAGCTTCCTATTCTCAATATTCTGGTATGTATTATTAACAGACAGTATGATAGGACTGTCCTAGACTCCTTTCAACATAGTATGCACCGCTGGGTGCATGGAGGATGGGAGTAGTTATACTTGTAGTTCGGATACTTCCTGGGCCATTTAGTGAAAGGAAAGATGCACCTTTTCTTCCCTTTGGGGCACTCCCTGGTTTAGTTGTTCTGTCTGGTGCCAGCTGGGGTGCCTTTGGTGGTAATGAAGTTGTTAGGTGCAAGGCAGAGTCCTCAGCTTAGAGGCCGTGTTTAGTGCAACAAATCCACTGTACTTTACTGAGGCTATTTTTCAGATGATTCACACAAGCACTGTACACATGAAATGCAGGTTTTACAGTTGGCAATTCCCAAGACTGGTATTTCTCCCTAATCTAGCTGTACAATCTTTCCTTTGCCACTCTAAGGCCGCATTCAAATGATTGTATGGCCACAATACACGGGCACCAGCCACATGAATGATTTGAATGGGTCTGCGATCTGCAACATACGGCAAAAGACAGGAAATATCCTATCTTTTGTGGTGCAGATGCACGGATCTGGAAGCCCACGGAAGGGCTTGCAAATGTTTCCGTGGACTTCCGATCCATGCCCCTGCACCACAAAAGATAGGATATGTCCTGAATTTTGCCATTCAAGTCAAGGGGCAGCACAGAGTTCACTCAGCCAGTGTCTGTGTATTGTGGATCTGCTGTTTGCGGTCCACAAAACAGGTACAGTGGTCATATGGTCATCTGAATGGGGCCTAAGTGTGGCAGGCGCAGCACTATGAAGTGCCTTTTGCGCTGTGGCATTAGAAGAATTTTGATATCTCTGACTTTTTAGTCTAACCAGACTGTCTATGACTCTGTAATTCCTCTAGCGCCGTTCTATGGAAGCACTAGGTTTAAAGAGCACACCAAATGCTTGAAATAACTTCTTTATTAACTTTAACTTTTCTTCATATATAACACTGCCGCATCCGTAGCAGATATTCCATGTACAGTCGTGGCCAAAAGTTTTGAGAATGACACAAATATTTGTTTTCACAAAGTTTGCTGCTAAACTACTTTTAGATCTTTGTTTCGGTTGTTTCTGTTATGTAGTGAAATATAATTACACGCACTTCATATGTTTCAAAGGCTTTTATCGACAATTACATGACATTTATGCAAAGAGTCAGTATTTGCAGTGTTGGCCCTTTTTTTTCAGGACCTCTGCAATTCGACTGGGCATGCTCTCAATCAACTTCTGGGCCAATTCCTGACTGATAGCAACCCATTCTTTCATAATCACTTCTTGGGGTTTGTCAGAATTAGTGGGTTTTTGTTTGTCCACCCGCCTCTTGAGGATTGACCACAAGTTCTCAATGGGATTAAGATCTGGGGAGTTTCCAGGCCATGTGTCACGGGGTTCCGAAGGTGCGCAGACCTGTTGCTTAGCTTTGGGAATGAGGATCTGTGTTTGACCTCATTCCCAGGGCGGCTTTACTAGCTGGGTGGCCCCCTGCTCCTAAGTCTGCCTTGAGCGCCGAGCTGATCACTCGGTGCTCGACTGGTTGGTCTGTCGGTCATGTGACGCTGGCCACGTCACATGACCCTCACTCCCCACTATAAATACAGGCAGCCTGCTGGCTACAGGTTGCCTGTTAATTTCTAGGTTCCTGGCTATTTGTTGGACTGCTGAATACTTACCTGATCCTGTTCCTTGACCATCCTTTGCCTGATCCTCCCGTACTGCGCATCCGTCCTGGTATTGTGACCTCGGCTCCCACCTGACTACTCTCTTAGGACTCCTCTTGTACTTCTCTGCTCTCCTGGTATTTGACCCCGGCTTCTCCTGACCATTCTTTGCTTAATCCTTTGTACTTTGTAGCTTTCCTGGTATTGACTCGGTCCGTTCACGTCCTGTTGTTTGTCTGACTGTCATCCCTGCACTTATTCCAAGTTAGGGATTGCCGTCCAGTTGTCCCCTGTCATTAGGACTCGCGAGGCAAGTAGGCAGGGCCAGGGGTAAGGGTGGAGCGCAGTGGTCACTTCCCTTTCCCCCTGTGTGTGTGTGTACGCGACCGTTACAGATTAACAGGCCCAATAACCACTGTATTATGAATCCTCTGGTGACCCTGACTGACTATGTCTCTAATCTGACGCAGATGGTGCAGGAGTTAGGGGAAATACTCAGCTCTTTTGAGTTAGGGCAAGGCTCTTCCACTCCTCAGGCCTCCAGTCCGCATTTTGAGCCCCAGATTAAGCTCCCAGAAACCTTTTCTGGAGACCGGAAGAAGTTTCTCTCTTTTAAGGAGAGTTGCAAACTTTACTTCCGTTTGCGCCCCGTGTCCTCTGGGCCCGAGAGTCAACGCGTGGGCATTATCATTTCCCGATTACAGGGTGATCCCCAGGACTGGGCGTTCTCTTTACCTGCTGGCGCCAGTTGTTTATATTCTGTGGAGGGGTTCTTTCAGGCCCTAGGTACCCTCTATGATGAACCAGACAGGGCTCTAATAGCCGAGACGGCTCTAAAGGCACTGGTTCAGGGCAATTTACCAGCGGAGGATTATTGCACCCAATTCAGAAGGTGGTGTGTCCCCTCAGGATGGAACGAACCAGCCCTGAAGAGTCAGTTCAGGTCAGGTCTGTCTGATAAATGAATGGATCTTCTGGTCAGTTATCAACTTCCAGAGACCTTAGAGGAGATGATGACCCTTGTTGTCCGACTTGACCGACGGGTTAGAGAGAGACGACAGGAACAACAGTTCTCATCCCAGATGGTGGTCCAGCCAGAGGCCTATCCCAGAGACAATGCTGAGGTCTCCACCGAGGAACCCATGCAGGTTGGCATGACCCGAGAAAATCTTCGCCGCAGACGTGGAGAATGCTTTTACTGTGGAGATTCTGACCATTGGATCAACCAGTGTCTGTCACGGCCATGCCCATGACCGTGACTCCTTTACCGCATGCGGTTGCCTGCGGTTTTGTATGGGCGTTCAACCACGGGTGAGGGCCGCTTTTCTGTGGCCTCACTTGTGGTTGCCGCGGGCAACCAGTGTTGTTTTTAGCAGCAGAGCAGCCTGAGCGTCGCTAGGTAGCTTGCTGTCCTGGCATGCGGTCACACCTAGCAACCTTTTGTTAGGTGTGTGTGTTGTGTGCACCGTGTGTTATGTTATTGTGTGCACGTTCCCTTTAAGTGGTGTTTTCCCTTCCCTGGTCTTGGAAGGGTTAATCTCCTTCCTAGTGTGTGTGTGCACTGGGTGTGTCCGACTGTGGGGTGTGGCTTCTTGGCCTATAAAGCCTCACAGCTTTTGCAGGCCTGCAGGTTGCTTCAGCCATGCTTAGCTGAGAGCAGCCTCATGTCTTTCTACCTGCCAGTAAGAGCCACCCCTGTGGTCATAACCATAATGTCTCATAACCATAATGTCGCATTAAGTTATTTCTAGTTATGTGTGATGTCCGTGTGATGTTTTATATGTGATTTTGTGCAGCTATGGATCTGGGTTCCTGTGTGGGGATGCGTTTGTGATCTGCACCCTGCTAAAACAGGGATCCAGTCAGCAAGGCTGTGGCAGGTAGGTGGAACTCTTTGTTCACCTGCCATATCCATAGAGCTGTTTATGTCTCCCCTTTTCCTGCAGCTTGGCCGTTGAGACTCCTGCTCCTCCGTGTCTAGGAGGAGTGGGCTTGTCTTACTCAGCTCCTAGGTGAGGGTCATCTTGAGGACTAGCAGGGACTTTTAGGTTCCGGAGCATGAGCCCTCCTACCATCAAGGTTGGCTCATGTAGCTAGGAGCCAGGGTCAGGTTAGGGATGCGTTTAGGAGGTGACCTGCTCCCTAATCCTGTCTTCATGGCCAAGCAGCCGTAACATCACCGGGCTCCACACGGCTGAGGATTTCCCCCATCCTCAGCCGTGACAGTATGACCACAGTCGCTTCTTACGTGGCGCTCCCTCGAAAGAGGGTAAAGCATGCACTGCTATCTACGGATGGGGTGCATGCGCGTTCTCCGGAGGGAGAGCGTTATGGGGCTTTCACCATTTACGGCGCGGTGAGTGGCTTTCCCCGCCATTCCTTGCTCACCGTTGTCCGTGTTGGTGTCCCCTTTTTGTTTGTCTTTCCCCTCCCCCCCTCCCATTGTTTCTTATGCCTCACCAACTTTCCCCTTTTGTTGTTGGGAGGGGCTTTGAGGGGTGGGAGTATGCTTCCCTCGAAAGAGGGTGAAGCATGTACCGCCGTCTGTGAAGGGGTACATGCGCGCTCTTCGGAGGGAGAGCGTTCTGGGGGTTTCGCCTCTGACGGCGCGGTGAGTGGCGTTTCCCCGCCATCCCTTCACCGTTGCCTCGTGTGGCGTCCCCCTGATTTTACTTACACGTGGTGTGTGTCTGGTATGCGGTATGCATACCTTCGAAAGAGGGTGCAGCATGCAGTGCCATATCCTTGTGGCCTGCATGCGCGTTCTCCGGAGGGAGAGCGTTCCTGGGGGTTCTCCGTTAACGGCACGGTTGGTGGCTTATTCCCCGCCACCTTACCTTCCGTGTCCGTGTTGGGGATCCCTCGTCCCTCTCCATGTTCCCATCTCTGGTCGTCTGCTGGCAGCACTCCGTAAGTGGTCCGGCTGCGTGCTGGTTAGGAGTGTCTGCTGGCAGCGACTGGAGTGGGGACGTGAGTGGAGAGTCCCCTTGTCCACTCTCTGTGGTTCCATTCCTTGTCGCTGGTGCGGGCTGCAGGCCTCGTCGGACTGGCTAGTGTGAGCTGGGAGAGGATGCAGCTGACAGTGACCTCCTGGAACCATGTCAGGAGAGTGGACGTCTCCTTCTCCCATCCCTTTGTGTGAGTTCCTCACCAGTTTCCTTTTTTTTGGTGGGGGGGCTTTGAGGGGTGGGAGTGTCACGGCCATGCCCATGACCGTGACTCCTTTACCGCATGCGGTTGCCTGCGGTTTTGTATGGGCGTTCAACCACGGGTGAGGGCCGCTTTTCTGTGGCCTCACTTGTGGTTGCCGCGGGCAACCAGTGTTGTTTTTAGCAGCAGAGCAGCCTGAGCGTCGCTAGGTAGCTTGCTGTCCTGGCATGCGGTCACACCTAGCAACCTTTTGTTAGGTGTGTGTGTTGTGTGCACCGTGTGTTATGTTATTGTGTGCACGTTCCCTTTAAGTGGTGTTTTCCCTTCCCTGGTCTTGGAAGGGTTAATCTCCTTCCTAGTGTGTGTGTGCACTGGGTGTGTCCGACTGTGGGGTGTGGCTTCTTGGCCTATAAAGCCTCACAGCTTTTGCAGGCCTGCAGGTTGCTTCAGCCATGCTTAGCTGAGAGCAGCCTCATGTCTTTCTACCTGCCAGTAAGAGCCACCCCTGTGGTCATAACCATAATGTCTCATAACCATAATGTCGCATTAAGTTATTTCTAGTTATGTGTGATGTCCGTGTGATGTTTTATATGTGATTTTGTGCAGCTATGGATCTGGGTTCCTGTGTGGGGATGCGTTTGTGATCTGCACCCTGCTAACACAGGGATCCAGTCAGCAAGGCTGTGGCAGGTAGGTGGAACTCTTTGTTCACCTGCCATATCCATAGAGCTGTTTATGTCTCCCCTTTTCCTGCAGCTTGGCCGTTGAGACTCCTGCTCCTCCGTGTCTAGGAGGAGTGGGCTTGTCTTACTCAGCTCCTAGGTGAGGGTCATCTTGAGGACTAGCAGGGACTTTTAGGTTCCGGAGCATGAGCCCTCCTACCATCAAGGTTGGCTCATGTAGCTAGGAGCCAGGGTCAGGTTAGGGATGCGTTTAGGAGGTGACCTGCTCCCTAATCCTGTCTTCATGGCCAAGCAGCCGTAACATCACCGGGCTCCACACGGCTGAGGATTTCCCCCATCCTCAGCCGTGACAGTGTCCTAAGAAGGTCCTCTCTGTCAAGTCTCCTAAGGCAAGGCAACCTAAAGACCAGGTACACCCTGAATTTTCTAAATGTAAGCTTTCGGTACCCATTACAATTTCTCTGGGAGTAGATAAATGGCCGGGTAAGGCCTTTATTGATTCTGGCTCAGCGGCTAGCTTTATTGACTCTGAGTATGCTGTAAGATTGGGTATTCCTATGTTTGCCTTACCAACTCCTATCCATGTCATGGCTATTGATGCTACTCCTCTTATTGGTGGTACGGTGAGCTTATGTACCTCGGAGATTTCTCTAACCGTGGGTGTGTGCCACTCAGAGAGATGTTCGCTTCTAGTCCTGGAGAACCTACCTGCTGAGGTGGTACTAGGGTTGCCTTGGCTCCGACTACATAACCCCACTATAGATTGGTCCAATGGGGAGTTGGTGAGATGGGGGCCTAAGTGTGACTCGTGCCTGTCCGTGGTACAGGCTGGGGTCTCAGTAAAGTCTGATACTTTACACTCTGTTGTTAGAGAATATTCTGATGTATTCTCATCACCAACCCCGGAGGTTCTACCCCCCCATAGACCTTATGATTGTACTATAGAGCTAGTAGAGGGGGTCAAGTTTCCTAAAGGACGAATTTATAATCTTTCTATGCCCGAACGCAAGGCCATGGAAGATTATATTAAGGAGAGCCTTGGTAAAGGGCATATTAGACCTTCTGTCTCTCCTATGGGGGGCGGGGTTTTTCTTCGTTAAGAAAAAAGATGGTGGTCTTAGGCCATGTATCGATTACCGGAGATTAAATAAAATCACTGTCCAGAATAGATACTCCCTCCCATTGATTCCGGATTTATTTAACCAGGTTCTGGGGGCAACCTGGTTTTCCAAAATTGACCTGAAAGGGGCAAACAATCTAATCCGAATCAAGGAGGGAGACGAATGGAAGACGGCGTTCAATACTCTGGTAGGACACTTTGAATATCAGGTGATGCCTTTTGGACTCAGCAATGCCCCAGCTGTGTTCCAAAACTTCATGAATGACATTCTTAGGGAGTTCTTAGGTAAATTTGTTATTGTCTATCTTGACGACATTTTGATATTCTCTCCTGACTTCGAATCCCATGTGTCTCATGTTAGACAAATATTAGAGGTGTTGAGGCAGAATCAGCTATCCGCTAAACAAGAGAAATGTGTCTTTGGTGTGCAGGAGATTCTGTTTCTAGGGCATGTTCTGACCCCTCACGCCTTCAAGATGGATCCTGGTAAGGTACTAGCAATTAAGGAATGGGTAAGACCTTCATCCTTAAAGGCCTTACAACGGTTCTTAGGTTTCGCCAATTACTATCGTAAATTTATTATGAATTTTTCCGTAATTGCTAAACCGTTGACCGACCTTACTAAGAAAGGGGCGGATTTGGAAAATTGGTCTACTGAGGCCATTTCTTCATTTAAAAATTAAAAAAGGCATTCAGTAGCGCTCCCATTCTGACCCAGCCTGATCAGGAGAAACCTTTTATTGTGGAGGTGGATGCGTCCGAGGATGGCGCAGGAGCAGTCCTTTCACAAGGTCCTGCTAGCCTCACTAATCTGAGACCATGTGCCTTCTTCTCCAGGAAATTCTCTCCCATGGAGAGAAACTACGACATAGGGAATAGGGAGCTGCTGGCCATTAAATGGGCATTTGAGGAGTGGAGGCATTTTCTGGAGGGGGCAAGGCATTGTGTAACTGTTGTCACTGACCATAAAAACCTTATGTTCCTCGAGTCTGCTAAGAGGTTGAATCCCCGTCAAGCCAGATGGGCTCTGTTTTTTACTCGTTTTGATTTTTCCATCACGTTCAGGCCGGGAAGTAAAAATGTGAAGGCGGACGCATTATCTCGGAGCTTCCAGGCTTTTCAACCTACTGAGGTACCACCTGAATCCATCCTACCAGCAAAAATCTTCTTAGCAGCTCTTACCCAGGATATCTCGGCTCGCATTAGGTCGGAACAACATCTGGCACCGGTATCCACCCCAACAGATAAGTTGTTTGTTCCCGTACAATTTCGTCTCCAGCTGTTGGGTGAGTGTCACGATTCTGCCTTTTGTGGACATCCGGGTGTTGAGGGCACTAAGGATCTGGTTTCTAGATCTTATTGGTGGCCCACTCTAACTAGGGATGTCAAGTCCTATGTGTCAGCCTGTGAGGTTTGTGCCAGGTCCAAGACACCTAGGACTCGCCCTGCTGGTAACCTACGACCCCTACCCATTCCCAGTAGACCCTGGTCCCATATCTCGATGGACTTTATAACTGACCTATCGCCGGCGGAGGGTAAGACTGTAGTGTGGGTAGTGGTGGATAGGTTTAGCAAGATGGTCCATTTCATTCCCCTGTCTAAACTCCCGAATGCCAAAACCCTGGCGTCTATTTTTGTGAAAGAAATTGTTCGATTGCATGGTATCCCGGAAAATATTGTTTCTGACAGGGGTGTGCAGTTTGTGTCCAAATTCTGGAGGGCCTTCTGTCAAAAATGTAAAATTTCATTGTCTTTTTCCTCTGCCTACCACCCTGAGAGTAATGGGCAGACTGAACGCCTTAATCAGTCTGTCGAACAATTCTTGAGGTCGTATGTTGCTGATGACCAGCAATTATGGGTGAAATTTCTTCCATTGGCTGAATTTGCTTTGAATAACCGTGTCAATTCTTCCGCTGGGGTCTCCCCTTTCTTTTGTAACCATGGTTTCCATCCCCGTTTTCATTCTGGGTCGTCCGTCTCCTCCTCTAACCCTGAAGCGGATAAACTCTCCTCCGAACTGTGCACAGTTTGGGCCCGGGTTCAATCGAACCTAGAAAAGGCTCAATGTTCTTTGAAACTCAAGGCCGATAGGAGACGTTCAAGGGGGGTAAACTTTCAGGTTGGGGATAAAGTATGGTTGTCCTCCAAGAATCTATCTCTCAAGGTAACTTCTAAAAAATTTGCTCCTCGTTTTATTGGACCATATAAGATCACGGAAGTGATTAACCCGGTATCTTTTAGGTTGGAGCTGCCCGAGTCATTCCACATTCATAATGTGTTCCATAAATCTCTGCTTAAAAAATATTTTGAACCGGTAGTACCATCAAAAGCCTCACCTCCGCCGGTTCTTGTTAATGATGCTGTCGAGTATGTGGTGTCTAAAATAGTGGATGTCCGGAAGGTGCGTAATTCCTTGCAGTACCTGATTCACTGGAAGGGGTATGGACCTGAAGAGAGATCTTGGGTACCTGCCAGGGAGGTTCATGCTCCTAGACTTGTTCGTAAATTTCATTTAGAACACCCTGAAAAGCCATCGCCTGAAGTCTTGGGTCCGGTGGCCCCTCGTAAAAGGGGGGGTACTGTCACGGGGTTCCGAAGGTGCACTCGGTCCCCCATCGCCCGCAGACCTGTTGCTTAGCTTTGGGAATGAGGATCTGTGTTTGACCTCATTCCCAGGGCGGCTTTACTAGCTGGGTGGCCCCCTGCTCCTAAGTCTGCCTTGAGCGCCGAGCTGATCACTCGGTGCTCGACTGGTTGGTCTGTCGGTCATGTGACGCTGGCCACGTCACATGACCCTCACTCCCCACTATAAATACAGGCAGCCTGCTGGCTACAGGTTGCCTGTTAATTTCTAGGTTCCTGGCTATTTGTTGGACTGCTGAATACTTACCTGATCCTGTTCCTTGACCATCCTTTGCCTGATCCTCCTGTACTGCGCATCCGTCCTGGTATTGTGACCTCGGCTCCCACCTGACTACTCTCTTAGGACTCCTCTTGTACTTCTCTGCTCTCCTGGTATTTGACCCCGGCTTCTCCTGACCATTCTTTGCTTAATCCTTTGTACTTTGTAGCTTTCCTGGTATTGACTCGGTCCGTTCACGTCCTGTTGTTTGTCTGTCTGTCATCCCTGCACTTATTCCAAGTTAGGGATTGCCGTCCAGTTGTCCCCTGTCATTAGGACTCGTGGGGCAAGTAGGCAGGGCCAGGGGTAAGGGTGGAGCACAGTGGTCACTTCCCTTTCCCCCTGTGTGTGTGTGTACGCGACCGTTACACCATGGACCCAAAATGTCAACGTTTTGGTCCCCGAGCCACTTAGTTAGCACTTTTGCCTTATGGCACGGTGCTCCATCGTACTGGAAAATGCATTGTTCTTCACCAAACTGTTGTTGGATTGTTGGAAGAAGTTGCTGTTGGAGGCTGTTTTGGTACCATTCTTTATTCATGGCTGTGTTTTTGGGCAAAATTGTGAGTTAGCCCACTCCCTTGGATGAAAAGCAACCCCACACATGAATGGCCTCAGGATGCTTTACTGTTGGCATGACACAGGACTGATGGTAGCGCTCACCTTTTCTTCTCCGGACAAGCCTTTTTCCAGATGCCCCAAACAATTGGAAAGAGGCTTCATCGGTGAATATGACTTTACCCCAGTCCTCAGCAGTCCATTCACCATACTTTCTGCAAAAGATCAATCTGTCCCTGATGTTTTTTTTGGAGAGAAGTGGCTTCTTTGCTGCCGTTCTTGACACCAGGCCATCTTCCAAAAGTCTTCGCCTCACTGTGCGTGCAGATGCGCTCACACCTGCCTGCTGCCATTCCTGAGCAAGCTCTGCACTGGTGGCACTCCGATCCCGCAGCTGAATCCTTTTTAGGAGACGATCCTGGCGCTTGCTGGACTTTCTTGGACGCCCTGAAGCCTTCTTAACAAGAATTTAACCTCTTTCCTTGAAGTTCTTGATGATCCTATAAATTGTTGATTGAGGTGCAATCTTAGTAGCCACAATATCCTTGCCTGTGAAGCCATTTTTATGCAACGCAATGATGGCTGCACGCGTATCTTTGCAGGTCACCATGGTTAACAATGGAAGAACAATGATTTCAAGCATCACAATCCTTTTAACATGTCAAGTCTGCCATTTTAACCCAATCAGCCTGACATAATGATCTCCAGCCTTGTGCTCGTCAACATTCTCACCTGAGTTAACAAGACGATTACTAAAATGATCTCAGCAGGTCCTTTAATGACAGCAATGAACTGCAGTGGAAAGTTTTTTTTGGGATTATGTTAATTTTCATGGCAAAGAAGGACTATGCAATTCATCTGATCACTCTTCATAACATTCTGGAGTATATGCAAATTGCTATTATAAAAACTTAAGCAGCAACTTTTCCAATTTCCAATATTTATGTAATTCTCAAAACTTTTGGCCACGACTGTACATAACACGTGTTGAATAAAGTATCATAAAATGGCGGTATGCATAAGATGGTGGTTCAACTGTTCAATCTTGTCATTCAACATAAAATGGTGGATATATTTCTCTCTTCAGTATCTGTATTCTGACTTTAAGTTATTTAAGCACTTTATGATCTCTCTGAGAGGTATATCTGAGGTTAACCAATAGTTCATTTGCTCTACTTGGTTTGCAGTTTTCTCTATACAATTGCTTATGATCTGGTATGAGCAGTTCACATTTGTATGCAATTTGCTTGGATCGTATGATTGTATGGCTCAGTAGTTTGTTTGTATGCAATTGGTGGAACTATAAGTAAACATACATATAACTAGTTCAGTATACAGTTCTAATCACTATATTAACAGTAGGTACATTATATAACTGTTTTAAATACCTATTTTGGCCTCTCTGCTTCCATAAAACACAGCTCTTAGTGGAGTGAATGTCTGTTCAGCTTCTCTCTCTGGTGAATAATAACTTCTAGCAGCTCCTGCTAGGGAATTTCCCATGCAGGCTGTGTGTGAGGCTGGCTGTGACTGGCCAAGACTCCTAGGCTGTGTTAGGCTGGCTAGGATTGATCTAGACTCCTGCCCAGCAACAACAGTTTAACTCTATGCTTTCTGTTGTGTCTGCTGTGTCATTGCACTTACCTTACATTATATAATGAATCTTAAAGGCACGTTATTTTTTTTTGCTTCTGTGAACACAAAATATAACAGTTATATGACATCCAAACATGAAGTCACAGTAAATAACTATGCTTTTGTCTTTAACACACAAACATAGGAACTGTTATAAGGTTATTGGCAGGCTTAGCTTTATAAACATATAAGCTAAATTAGCAACCTAGGACAGGTCTTAGCTGGCCAGCTACACCCCCACCAAAATTACCTATAATTCTATGTTCTTAGTGGTAGGACTTTAACATGAATTTGAGGAATTTTCCATCATGTACTCAACTCTCAAGTGTCTTATATCACTCTCAGGTAGAACACTTAACTTCTGTATAGGACGTTCCAACTTGAGTGGAGTAGTGAGACGTTTTCTGTTTTTGTCAAGTTTTGAGTCTCCTACTTGTAACAACACTCTTCTTACTAGACTGTCTTCATTCTTTTGAACTTCTAGAACTTTGGCCAATTTCTATTGACTTCTAGGTAAATCTTCTTCTTTCACTAACACTATGTCACCAACTTGGACATTTCTTCTGGGTGTTTGCCATTTTATTCTTAGCATCAGATAAGTACTAAGTACTGGCTAAGTACTCTTTTCTCCATCTAATCCAAAACTGCTCTGATAGATATTGAACTCTTCTCCGTCTCCTTTTAGCATATAAATCCTCTTCGGTGAACTTGCCAGGTGGTGGCTGTATGTAATCAGACTTAAGGTGATATAGATGATTGGGAGTTAAAGGGTCCAAACTTGTTGGATCGTTGATGTTATCAACTGTAAGTGGACATTACTTCTTAGAACAGGGTCCATTCTTCCGGCATTCTTTTTCAACACTTAACTTAACACATTTCTTACAGTTCTGATTTGTCTTTCCCAAACTCCTCCTGTATGGCTTGCATGTGGAGAATTCATGTGAAAATCACACTAACAAATACTTTTTCTTTATCGATCTCTTTTAGAGCGTTCTTCAATTCATTCTTTGCTCTGACAAAATTAGATCCTTGGTCAGATCTAAGCTTTCTGACAGTACCTCTAATGGCTATGCAACATCTCAAGGCGTTGATAAATGCGTCAGTTGACATATCTTCTAACATTTCCAGGTGAATTGCCCTGGAGCTTAGACATGTAAATATTAGTCCATATCTCTTGTACTCCTTGCGGTTTTGTTTGGTGATGAATGAGCCAAAACAATCCATTCCACTATAAAGAAATGGTGGTGATGGGTTTACACGATCTGCTGGTAAATCTGCCATTCTTTGTTCTTCGGTAGGTATACTTGCCTTTCTGCAGACTACACATTTACTTATATCCTTTGCTATAACTTTGCTTCCTTTCACTATCCAGTAACCACCTTCTCTCAAACAGCTTTGGGTAAGGCTTCTTCCTTGATGCAAGGATTTGTCGTGGTAGTGATCAATAATCAATCTTGTAAAGGTAGAATTTTTTGGTAGAATTGCTGGATGCTTCAATCTGCTAGGTAACAATGTATTTTCCAGTCTCCCTCCCACCTCCAGTATACCATCCTGCAGAACAAGATTAAGCTTGTACAATGGGTGGTTGCTTGGAAGCCTTTTAGGTTCTTGACTAAGTCTCTTCAACTCTTCACTGTAGAATCTCTGTTGAATGAGTCTTTTGACTGTTTCTTCAGCTTTCATTCTTTCTTCTACATTCAACAATTCCTTTTTTTCTGATTTCCTTTGCCGAACGTTGAATTCGAGCTACTACGTTTATGACTGTATTCTATTTTGAACATCAGGCTAGTCTTTCAAGTATGTCATCTTGACACTTGGCAGCAGTGCTCAATGTTTGTACAACCTTTACTTCTGGATCACCCATAGACAATTCTGTGTAACCTTTACTGGGCATGATTTCCTTTTCCCAAAGAAACTCTGGGCCTGTGAACCAGTTAGAATTTTTCAATTCTGTTACATTCAGGCCTCTTGAAGCATGATCTGCTGGGTTATGCTTTGTGTCAATGTGATGCCAATGTTCTGGATTTGCTATTTCCCGAATTTTCTCAACTCTGTTGGTGACAAAGATATGGAATCTTCGAGCTTCGTTGTTTATGTATCCTAGGACAACTTGTGAGTCTGTCCAAAAATATTCTTCATCTATTTTCAATTCCAATTCTTCTCTCAGAAACTTGCTTACTGATGCTGAATCTACATCTGCTGTAAGTTCAAGTCTTGGTATTGTCTGAATACTGATAGGTGCAACTCTGGCCTTGCCCATAACCAGGGCACAGTGTATCTTTTCTTCTCCTATCACTCTAATGTAGGAGCACTGACCATAATCATAACTGCTGGCATCTGAAAAGTGATGAAGTTCTATTTTCTTGTGCTTTCTGAAATCATGAGGTACAAAACATCTGGGTATCCGAACTCTCTCAAGTTTTGCAAGTCTCTTATCCAACTCTCCCACTTTGGCCTCAAATTTTTAGGTATGGGCTCATCCCATCCCAACTTCTGTCTGCATAATGCTTGTAGTATTTCTTTTACTCTGAGGATTACTGGGGCCAAGAATCCCAATGGATCATACAGTATAAAGAATCCACTGCGGAAAGAATGGTATGTCTAGTTGCAACTTTCTCTTCAATAGACACTTCAAAAAAGAACTTGTCATTCTCTACATTCCATCCCAATCCAAGTAAGTTTTGAACTGGGAGATGATAATAATTGAGATCTACATTTTTCATTGTAGATGCACGTTCAGAGTCACTGATGGATTCCAGTATTTCTCTGTTGTTTGAGATAAATTTATGAAGGCGCAGGTTTCCTCTTGCGCATAACTCTTGGCTTTCTTTCACTAGTTTGATTGCAGATTCTGTGGACTTTAGACTTATGAGACCATCATCTACATAAAAGTTTTTCTTCATAAAATTTGGTGCTGATGGGCAATCCTTTTCATTCTGATTGGCCAGGTACTTCATACCATAATTGGCGCAACCAAATAAGTGTACTTTCATTCTGTATTCTGCTGGCTCTGAATGTGTATCTCCGTCCTCCCACCATAGGAACCTTAGGAAGTCTCTATCTTCATTCTTCATATGAAACTGTTGGAACATCTTTCCAACGTCACACCTGACCGCTACGGGATACTTTCTGAATCTACAGAGTACTCCAGGCAGAGTGTTTGTAAGATCTGGTCCTTTTAGTAGATGATCATTCAATGCAACAATGAGTGGTAGACACCTTGATGTGGGATGTACCACACTTCTCCTTCTTTAGGCTGATTATTAATTTTCTCTGCATGTCCTTCTTCAAGGATGCCTTCAATGAATTTCAAATAATCATTCTTCAGTTTGGGATCTCTTACCATCCTTTTCTTCAAACATTTCAATCTTGATAGGGCAAGATTTCTGTTATTTGGCAGACGAGGTCGTTCTCTAGGTAAGGGCATTTCAAGATGACCTTGTTGATTCTGCTGAATACTTTCTTCTAGAGTGAGTATGAACTTTATGTCTTCTTGGGATAGACTCTTTTCTTTAGAACTTATATCTGCAAAGTCGGATTCAAGGATCTTGATTACTTTTGCTGAACTTACAGTTGGCAACTCTTGGACAGATATTCGATGACACAATCCTTTTACCTGTCTTGAGTTTGCGATTTGCTGTTTTCCTCCAACAACACCCCATGCTAGATCAGTTTGAACAGCGTAGAGTTCACCCTTTCCTCCTATGATTACCTTTCGTGGTACCAAGGCTTCGGGACAATCGTAACGTATCAACAGTCCAACACCAAACTCCTTCAGCTGGGACATTTTATGAGATATGACAGATAGGTGCTCCCATTTATTGGCTGTTTCACAGGTAGGCATGCGATCTCTATCTAGAGGTATATCATCTTTTGTATAAACTGGAGGTAGATCTAATGTGAAGTTTGAATGAAGTCCTCTAACTCTCAGTCCTTTGACCCTTTGACTGTTCACTAATGTGTCTCTCCCCGTCATTGTGGTGAGATTGAGATTCAATGGTTCTGTAGCCACTTGTAATTTCTTGCAGATTTCTTGATCAATGAAGGTGATGTCACTCTGGGCATCCTGTAGAGCATGGGCGTATACCTTCTTGTTCAACCATTGATGTGCCGTTGCTTTCTCCTTCCCTCACTTTGCAAGAGAATACCGATACTTTCTTTCCTTCCTCAGTATCTTTAGGTATTGAGGATTTATCTTTTTTTGGACGTTCTTAATGTAGTAATGTAGGGTGGCGTCCTTTGCAACTGCTGCATGAGGTCTTTTTCTTACGCTCCTTAGTAACATGGCCTTTTCCTAGACAACCGAAACACAGTTGGTTCTCAAGTACAAACCTTTTCTTTTCATCTGGGGACTTCTCCTTCAATTGTTGGCACTTGTGTATGGAGTGGTTCTCTCCACAGAACATACACTTGAAGCTAGTCTGAAGATTTGTTGGTTCTGTCTCTCTACTGATCCCAGTAGTGACTTTGAACTTGCTCTCGTAGGTATCTGGACCTTTAGCTGCTGCGTTAGTTTCAAAGCTAGTTGCTCTTGCACGTCTTATCTCTCTTGGAGGCCTTTCTTCGAAGGATTTTAAGACGTAAGATGATGTTACTGGATTACTGCGATCCGTGCTTCCTTATTGATGAACTCAGAGAACTCTTTAAAACTTGGGAAGTTCTTGCCTAGATCTAACTGTTCAGTCACATAGTGATACCATCTAGAAGCCACTTCAGGTAGCTTGGTTAGCATCCTGTGATTTTCTAGATAGTTGTTCAGTACTTCTAGGCCTTAAACATGTGGGATGGCATTGCTGCATGCTTGCAGGAAGCCACCATACTCTTGGAGTTGGAAGTGTTCTCTAGGACCTATTTTAGTCCAGTTATTCAATTTCTCTCTAAAAGCTCTTTGTACTAAGAAAGGATGAATATATCTTGCATTTAATTTTTCCCAAGCTTGCTTGTAGGCTTCTTCATCTTTTCTATAGAAGTTACCTTCAAGAACTTTCTTTGCTTCTCCACCAACATATCTCTGAAGGTAGAATAACTTGTCGACTGGACTGAAGCAATGATGCTCAATGATCATTTTAATACTTGCCTTCCACTCTATAAATTTCAGTATGTCTCCTGAAAATACAGTAGGTTCTGGAACGGGAAGTCTAGCTAGGACTGTTCTCTGTGGTCTTGCTGGGACAATGGTTGTAACATTCTTCTGAGCATTGCCATGGCATCTGGTAATAGAATCATCCGGTTCTATTTTCTCACTTATTTCTGAATTAGGTGAGTCCCTTTCTTCTTCTTTTCTGGTAGAGATAGAGGGTAAATCCGCTCACCTTTTTCCTAATACTGGACTAAACCTCTTTTTGTCTTTCTGAGCAGGGATGGAAGGATAATGACTTATTTCCTCACTAAGTGCTGGAGATTTCCTTCCATTCTCCTGTGAGCCTGTAGGAAAGTAGGAGTCTGCTTCTTCAATTAGTACAGATTTGAACCTATGACTACTCTGATATCCTCTTCGTGTAGTCTAGCTTCTATGATCTTACCTTCTTTTTCCTTTCCAGACTTTTCAATTCAGCTTCCATTTGATGGTGCTGTGCTTCCATTTGACAGCGCTGTGCCTCGATGGCAGCTTCCATTTCAATTTCTGCTCTCTTGACAGCAAATTGTTCAAACAATTCCTTTCTTTTAGCTGAAGTACTTGAGGACTCTTATATGTGGGTGGCACTTCTGCTAGCAAAGGAAGTCACACTTGAGATTGTGGTACCACCTAAGGATTTAGCATATTCTCTCATAAAAAGCTCATTAATTCTATCTTCATCATAATTAGCTGCAGATAGAATTTCTCTCATGAGCTTTACTAAATCTTTAGTGACTGCAGTACATGTGTCCATGTTCCCTACAATATCCTTGGAAGGTGTCGTAAACGACCGCAGGTTGACATATGCTGCCATAAGCTCTGATTCAGATTCTTCTACCATCTCTACAATATCAGTCAAGTTCCCTTTAATACTTTCTTGATTTAGCTTTTTACAAATATCTTTAATGTATAATTTCCACTTATCATACATTCTGGCAAACTTTTTTCCTTTCAGTGCTGCTTCTTGCTCCAAATTTTCCAGCATCTTTGAGGTCGGTTTTCTGGCACATGATGAACGTCTTAGTTCATCTGCTTGGGCTATATTTGTTTGAGGCAAGACTAATGCTATATCAGACTCTTCTACCTCAGACAGGTGCCCTTGCTCTTCAACTTCTACTCTATCTATCTTTGCATCCTCTAACAGTGGCATGGTAATCCTAGGCTCATACATTTTACTTTCAATGCTATTGCAATCAATTCAAATAACAAGATGCCTTTCACTTTAAATGCAATACTGACAAATGCAGAAATAAATGACTTTAAATACTTTAGAGTCCATATACTACTGTCCTTTGTTTTTACTTTCAAGTCTCTTATTTCTGAACACAAAAAATGTCTCTTTATGCCAAAGCCGATATGTAATAATAATGAGTAATAAAAGGAAAGCTCTGACCTCATTCTGAAGAGCAGGAACAAACATCAATCTTAAGGAGACGTGTCTTTTCTTGATGATGCGATGCTCTGTGCAGACTTGCAATGTTTGCGATGCACTGGCTTGAATACACTGCTTGCGATGTTCTGTGCTGACTTGCGATTCTTTGTGCTGACTTGCGATGCGCTGGCTTGGATACGCTGCTGCAGACCTTGGGCCTAGTGGCGTGAAACTATCTAGCTGAAGTACGTGGTCTCTCCATGGATAGCGGTGTGGGCACTCTAGCTCTGGACTTTGGCCTCCCACTATGCATCTCTTTCTCTCTCTAGGGATTGCAGGAGGGTTGGCACTCTTTCTCTGACTATTTCGCCTTTGCCGTTTTGCTGCTTTAAGAGTCGGCTGCAGTTTGACTAATGCACACGTTCTATGGCCTCTATGGTAGCTCCGCTGAGGTGACTTTGCTTGCTCACTCAGGGAACAGTTGCTGTGCGGCGGTATATGCTGGCGCTCTGCTGCTCTAATGCGCTCTTTACTGTGCAAGTTGAGGAGCGCTATCACTTCGCCCTCTGAGGGTAATAGTTCCACTGTGGCAGGCGCAGCACTATGAAGTGCCTTTTGCGCTGTGGCATTAGAAGAATTTTGATATCTCTGACTTTTTAGTCTAACCAGACTGTCTATTACTCTGTAATTCCTCTAGCGCCGTTCTGTGGAAGCAGTTGGTTTAAAGAGCACACCAAATGCTTGAAATAACTTCTTTATTAACTTTAACTTTTCTTCACATATAACACTGCCGCCTCCGCAGCAGATAGTACATAACACGTGTTGAATAAATATTAGAGAGGGTTCACCTACTAGTCAAGAATGGAATCACTGGACAAATTCTTGGAAGATATCAATAAAAACGATTGTCACTTACGGTTTGCAGGAAAGACCAGCCAAACGATGGTGGAATTCCTGGACCTGCAATTTAAAATAGAAGAGAGAAAATTAGTTTGCAATACATATCGGAAGCCAACCTCAAAGAATAGTTATATCTTGTATAATAGCTGTCATCTGCCTCAATGGCTCCTAAATATACCAACAGGACAGTTCAGACGAATTAGGAGAAACTGTTCCAAAATAGAGGATTTTGAGGAAGAGGCATTAATTATGAAAAACCAATTTTCGGAAAAACAATACCCTACAGAAATTTTGGAGACAGCATTAAACACGGTTAGACAATTGGATCGAAAGTCTTTTTTTGATATAAAAACTAAAAAGGAACAGAAAGATGATAACACAAGGATTATTTTACCTTTCAACACTCACCACAAAAAAGTGAGATATATAATTAATAAGCACTGGCACTTTATAAACAAAGATAAAACAATAGGTCACCTAGTTCCACATTTTCCACATGTCACTTTAACTAAAGCACTGAACTTAGCACTTATGGTGGCACCAACAATCCCAAAAACGAATAAAAATAGAGTAGACTCATCCATACAAAAATGGACAAACACCACAGGTTTTTTCCGATGTGGAAAATGTATGGGTTGTAAAAATACTACGTTTTCTAAAAAGACATCTATATTAAAGTCCACGACAAGTACTCACCAACACACGATTAAAGATTTCCATACATGTAATTCCAATAGTGTTATTTATATCATACAATATCCCTGCAAAAGACAATAAGTAGGGAGAACCAAAAGACAACTTAAAGTCCGTATAGCCGAACATATCTCGAACATAAGGAAGGGTTACGAGAAACATGCCTTGTCAAATCATTTTAAAACTACACACAATCAGAACCCAAAGGGACTTACCTTTTCGGCACTTGAAAAAGTAGAAACAGACTGGAGGGGTGGAAATCATATTAAAAGAATGTCAAGGATTGAGTCAAGACATATCTTTGACTTCAATACCCTGTTACCAGCAGGACTAAATGCCGAAATTGAAATATACGGGTTCCTATGATTTGTTACAATGGGGGAGGGGGTTCTTCACCGAGGAGGGACCCGTGAGTTATTGAGACTCTCCGAGTCCTCCCTCGGTGGATAGCCCCCTCTCCTCACTCCTTCCTGTAATACTCCTCCACCTAAATTGAATATATTTTTCCAGAAAATATTATATAATTAGATATTTTCCAGAAAAAAAGTAAAACAGTTTGAAAAAATTTAAAATTAAATACTCCTCCACTAAGCTGAATATATCTCTCAGGAAGATACTATATATGATTATATATTTATATATTTTGTTCAGAGAAAAGTAAAACTGTTTGAATTAAATTTTTTGTACGACTGTTGACCACACATTATTTATTCTATCATAGAGCACATATTGTCCTTTACCTCTTAACAATATAGATAAATTATAGTCATCAGTTGTGATAATGATTTTTTATATATTTATTGGACACAGAACTAAAAGCAGTGTATGATTGTATGATTTAAATGTGGGATAACACATACCCAGTAGTAATACGGGTAGAGATCTGAACTATAGTAAAAACGCAATGTGACTGTTCATACCGCACTGCATAAAAATCGCAGGATTACCGCATAGCAAGCGGGGCATTTTTAGTTCAGTCCTCTATCCTTGCTCAATACTATCAATATTATGAAATATGGGGATTTGTATATTGTAGAGTCTATTTACAATGTACAAAAATGTGGTCCCGATCATTTTATATATTTTATGTCATTATTTTTAGACCAATTTTATGTATTATATACTCTTAATATGAGGTGATATATTTATATCTATTTATATGTTGATTTAATATATTTTTAACCTGAGAAACAATGGGTTTTTAAATAATATATATGTCTCTTCATCATGAGATCGAAAAGAAGCTCACGTCACTTCCTATACACAGCACAAACCAATTAATTTAGACCACACCTGTTCAGGTGTATAAAAACTGGTCATTTTCATGGGAAATTCAACCACTGAAGGAGTCGTAGCCCACTCCGAAACGCGTATGGTAATTAATCCCATGAAATAAAGTACAGAATTGGAGGACCAAAAGCGCTTAAAGAAAGGAAAAAGGAGAGGGAACGGTGAATATTCGTTCTTAAAGAAAAGCTGGATATCTGTTTTCCTCTGGCGAGATTCTTTTCTGGTGAGAGTCAACTCTGCGTGATACAAACTAACAGCGCAGTAAGAATATACTACCAGGCGATCTCCAGGACAATACAGCTATACACGATTACCGAGGATCCCGAATCTCGCACAAAAGACCTCCACAAGTCTTGTGGAAATTAAAACCGCACTATACCGCAACCTGCAAAGAACTCCATTACACGTGGGACGCCACGAGTGATGTAACAAAACCGGCACTACTCCATCCAAAACAGTGAGTAAAACAACTCTGGTTTATTTTCGCAAACAGGCAGTGACATTGTAACGGTATTATGCTGATTATGTGAAGTAGCGACTAAGTTACAGAAGATACAAGTGACTATTTGAAAAAGTGTATCTGACCACTAGATCGATTTTCATTATTCAAACTCCATTTGTTGGGACATCAATCGGGTTAATTAACCCTTTGGAGAGACGATATTCTTTCAATATAAAAGACCCTGAAGCTCTGGTCAAAATACAGAGAATTATTTAATTATACTAAATTATATTACTGTATTTTAAGTGTTTTGTGAATTTTAAAGTAATAGTTTTAGTTATTTTAGCATGTCGGAATAGATAGTATTGTATATCCCAACTAATAAATATATTGTTATATTAAACTCTCGTTGTGGAACCAAGTGGTGGTGTGCCCTACTATTCTATATAACGTGTTGAATAAAGTATCATAAAATGGCGGTATGCATAAGATGGTGGTGCAACTGTTCAATCTTGTCATTCAACATAAAATGGTGGATATATTTCTCTCTTCAGTATCTGTACTCTGACTTATTTAAGCACTTTATGATCTCTGAGGTTAACCAATAGTTCACTTGCTGTACTTGGTTTGCAGTTTGCTCTATACAATCGCTTATGATCTGGTATGAGCAGTTCACATTTGTATGCAGTTTGTTTGGATTGTATGATTGTATGGCTCAGTAGTTCATTTGTATGCAATTGGTGGAACTGTAAGTAAACATACATATAACTAGTTTAGTATACAGTTCTAATCACTATATTAACAGTAGGTACATTATATAACTGTTTTAAATACCTATTTTGGCCTCTCTGCTTCCATAAAACACAGCTCTTAGGGGAGTGAATGTCTGTTCAGCTTCTCTCTCTGGTGAATAATAACTTCTAGCAGCTCCTGCTAGGGAATTTCCCACACAGGCTGTGTGTGAGGCTCGCTGTAATTGTCCAAGACTCCTGGGCTGTGTGAGGCTGGCTAGGATTGGTCTAGACTCCTGCCCAGCAACAACAGTTTAACTCTATGATTTATGTTGATCATTGCTTGAGAAGAGGTAAAGGAATTCGGTCAGCTGTTTGCTATTGTGCGTTTGCTAATGAGCCTAGCTCACTAAGGTGTTACATTTGTTGCTGGGGGCGGAGTTTGGGAAGCAGTGTGTGTATATATAGAGACAGACTCATTAGCTGGCCTAATTCATTAGCTGCAAGTACTAGCTTCAAGTACTACATTAAGTACTAGTAAAGAGATATTGCAGGAGATAGTCAGGAGGTAGGCTGGAAGGTGGAAACAATACAAAAAAAAAAAAGGTAAGATTTGTTTGATTTAAAGTTACAAATTTATTTTTATTTTTTTATTTTTTTTTCTCCTCTTTAAAATGGCAGACTTGGTTCAGTGCAGGAATTGTTGTGCATTTATTTCATGTTCCACTCTTTGGAGATTCGGATGCTGTCAGATCTGTAGACAGTTCTCCTTACTGCAGCAGGAAATTGCATTTTTGAAAGCTGAAATATTTAAATTATCTGTTAAACAAACTCCAGCTAGGACCGCTGCAATGCCACTGCCACAGAGGACCCCCAGAAATGGCAGATGGGTTACTGTAGGTTCTGGAAGACTTAGAGTGGTGGATAGAAGACATGTCCCACAGTCGGTGGTTCTCCATAATTCATTTGCAGCACTCTCAGAATGTAAGGACAACATGGATATGGACTCAAGCACAGAGGGTGAGAAACCATCGACTCCTATGTCTAATGTATGCAACAAAAAAGATAAAGTGAAGTTTCAAAGGAAGCAGCTGTTGCTGGGTGATTCAATCATAAGAAGTGTGGAGCTTAAAGAAAATGGTTTTGTGAGATGTCTCCCTGGGGCTACTGCTAGAAGAGATAGAAGACGTATTATTAATATTGTTAAGCAAGCAAAGCAGGAAGGGGACGTGGATGTTCTTGTCCATCTAGGGACAAATGACCTGGCTTGCAATGAAGTGTCAGAGGTGAAAAAATCTTTTATCACACTTGGTAATGACGTACAGGATTTTGCATCCACCATTTCATTTTCTGAAGTTCTGCCTGTGCATAATGTTCAGAATGATAGGCAGAGGCGCATAAAGGAGTTCAACATATGGCTTGGTAAATGGTGTCAAGAGCAAGGATTTGGCTTTGTTTCTCATGATAGCTCTACTTGGAATAGAAAGGAACTGTACAAAAAAGATGGCTTGCATCTTTCTCTCAAAGGAACAAATGTACTTAGTGAACAACTCCAAGAATTTGCGAAAGAGTATTTAAACTAGGAAGGGGGGGCAAAAGAGTGAAAATAAAAGAGTCCAATTGCCCCCCGAAACAATGCCAGAACAGGTCAGAAGCACAGAGGTTAAGAAATGATAAGCTCAGAGTCCTGTCTACAAATGCTCGCAGTTTAGGTAAAAAAATCAATGAACTTGGGTCAATAATGGCATCTGAGAATGTAGATTTAGTGGCTGTTACGGAGACATGGTTTAATGAAAGAAATGACTGGGACATAACCATACCAGGGTACTCTTTATACAGAAGAGACAGAGAAGGCAAGAAAGGAGGAGGAGTGGCCCTGTATGTGAAAGATAGCATTAAATCTAACCTAATACAAGTTGGTGAGGCCAACATAGAGTCAGTTTGGGTTACGTTGCAGTTTGCTAACCATGCAGTAACTCGTGTAGGTGTGATATATAGACCACCTGGTCAAGTTAAAGAACTAGATGATCTACTAGTTGAAGAAATAGCTAAAATGACAATGAAAGGAGAAGTTATCATTATGGGAGATTTCAATCTTCCAGATATAAACTGGAAAACCAAAATAGCAAGTTCTACCAGGAGTACAGATATTCTAAATTCCCTACTGGGGTTATCTCTACAACAAGTGGTTGAGGAGCCAACCCGGAGGGAGGCCATTTTGGATTTGGTATTCACAAACGGGGATTCGGTATATGATGTCATTGTAGGCGAAACCTTGGGATCTAGTGATCACCAGTCAGTGTGGTTTAATATAAGAACTGTGAAAGAGTCCCACCACACAAAAACAAAAGTTTTAGATTTTAGAAAAACAGACTTTTCAAAAATGAAATTAGTCATAAATGAGTCCTTATCAGACTGGAACGGATTACATGGAGTCCAGGAGAAATGGGACTACTTAAAAGGTGCATTATTGAAGGCAACAGAAAATTGCATTAGACTTGTCAGTAAAAGCAAAAAAAGGAGGAGACCACTGTGGTACTCAGCAGAAGTGGCCCAAATCATTAAAAATAAAAAGCTAGCATTTTGTAATTATAAAAAAACCCAGAGCAATGAAGATAAGGAAATCTACAAGATTAGGCAGAGAGAGGCCAAGCAAGTTATAAGAACTTCTAAAGCGCAGGCAGAAGAAAAACTAGCTCAGTCTATGAAAAAAGGGGATAAGACATTCTTCAGATATATAAATGAAAAAAGGAAATTAAAACAAGGAATAACTAAATTAAAAACAAAGGACGGAAGGTATGTAGAAGAGAATAAAGGGCTAGCCGACTGCCTTAATGAATACTTCTGTTCAGTTTTTACAAAAGAAAAAGGAGAAGGACCTCCACTAGAAAGAATGACTAATAAATCGTTTGATGCATGTATCTTTACAGAGGAAGATGTTCTAAGTTTGCTGTCTAAGGTGAAGACAAATAAGTCACAGGGGCCTGATGAGATACACCCAAAATTATTAAAAGAGCTTAGTGGTGAGCTGGCAAAACTGTTAACAGATTTATTTAACCAATCATTAGTAACAGGAGTCGTCCCGGAAGATTGGAAATTGGCAAATGTCGTGCCCATTCACAAGAAAGGTAGTAGGGAGGAATCGAGCAACTATAGACCAGTGAGTCTGACATCAATAGTAGGCAAATTAATGGAAACCCTATTAAAGGATAGGATTGTGGAACATCTAAAATCCCATGGATTGCAAGATGAAAAACAACATGGGTTTACTTCAGGGAGATCATGTCAAACAAATCTTATAGATTTTTTTGACTGGGTAAATAAAATAATAGACGGTGGAGGTGCAGTAGACATCGCATATCTAGATTTTAGTAAGGCTTTTGACACTGTCCCACATAGAAGACTTATCAATAAACTGCAGTCATTGAGCATGGACTCCCATATTGTTGAGTGGATTAGGCAGTGGCTGAGTGACAGACAACAGAGGGTTGTAGTCAATGGAGAACATTCAAAACAAGGTCATGTTACCAGTGGGGTTCCACAGGGATCTGTACTGGGACCGATTTTGTTTAATATCTTCATAAGTGATATTGCAAAAGGCCTCGCTGGTAAGGTTTGTCTTTTTGCTGATGACACAAAGATATGTAACAGGGTTGATGTTCCTGGAGGGAAACGCCAAATGGAAAAGGATTTAGGAAAACTAGAAGAATGGTCAGAACTCTGGAAACTGAAATTTAATGTGGATAAGTGCAAGATAATGCACCTGGGGCGTAAAAACCCAAGGGCAGAATATAGAATATTTGACACAGTCCTGACCTCAGTATCTGAGGAAAGGGATTTAGGAGTAATTATTTCAGAAGACTTAAAGGTGGGAAGACAATGTAATAGAGCAGCACGAAATGCCAGCAGAATGCTTGGATGTATAGGGAGAGGTATAAGCAGTAGAAAGAGTGAAGTGCTTATGCCGCTGTACAGAACACTGGTGAGACCTCACTTGGAGTATTGTGCGCAGTACTGGAGGCCATATCTCCAGAAGGATATAGATACTCTAGAGAGAGTTCAGAGAAGAGCTACTAAACTAGTACATGGATTGCAGGATAAAACTTACCAGGAAAGGTTAAAGGACCTTAATATGTATAGCTTGGAAGAAAGGAGAGACAGAGGGGATATGATAATACTTTTAAATACATAAAGGGAATCAACTCGGTAAAGGAAGAGAGCATATTTAAAAGAAGAAAAACTACCACAAGAGGACACAGTTTTAAATTAGAGGGGCAAAGGTTTAAAAGTAATATAAGGAAGTATTACTTTACTGAGAGAGTAGTGGATGCATGGAATAGCCTTCCTGCAGAAGTGGTAGCTGCAAATACAGTGAAGGGGTTTAAGCATGCATGGGATAGGCATAAGGCTATCCTTCATATAAGATAGGGCCGGGGGCTATCCATAGTATTCAGTATATTGGGCAGACTAGATGGGCCAAATGGTTCTTATCTGCCGACACATTCTATGTTTCTATGTTTCTATGTTGTGTCTGTTGTGTCATTGAGCTTACCTTACATTATATAATGAATCTTAAAGGCACATTCTTTTTTTTGCTTCTGCGAACACAAAATATAACAGTTATATGACATCTAAACATGAAGTCACTGTAAATAACTCTGCTTTTGTATTCAACACACAAACATAGGAACTGTATTAAGGTTATTGGCAGGTTTAGATGCATATATATATACATATATCCCCAGTATCCTCAGTGGGAAACCAGAAGCTTGCATGCAGAAATGTCTATATCCTCAATGTATGTGTGGTACCCTTCTTTGACAAAAGCTCTGCAATCATCCTTTGTGGCAGCTCAACTTTCTGTAGAATCTAAGAGCTTTTTCCCTTAAGGGCTGGCATATAAATTGTCACTTATCTGCCTATAATCCACATGGTAAGATGGTTTCCCTCTTAGAACTGCTTAGAACTGCTCCTTAGCTGTGTACTCATCTGTAGGTCACACTAGACTCAAGTAACTTTTTCCTAGAGAGGAAAGGGTGGAGCCAGCCCTGCCTAGCCACTAGGGAGCGTTCCACTCCACACACAGTCTATGGGACATGTGATACATGAAATACATTGACATCAACACTTTAATCACTTGCAGTGGGGACATTGTACATATATGGAATTTTTTGTATCATATTCCTTTATAACTATATAAGTTCTCTCCTACTATGCCCAAGGATTGCACCATTTGAAGAGTTCAAAGGAGTTTTCCAGGTCTTCTATTTCAATGACCTATCCTGAGTGAAGGTCATCCATATCTGATCGGTGCAGGTCCAACTCCTGGCACCCAGGCTGATTAACTGTTTGAAGAAGTCACGGTGCTCTGGTGAGCACAATGGCCTCCTCCCAACTTATGAACCACAGCATTTTCAACATAGCTTCAACTGCAACACCAAGCACAGCTGCTTTCTCACTTAAATGGGAATGGGAGTTGCTACTAGGTCATGTGACAAAGAATGTGATGTCACTGGCCTGGCTGGAGCTCCTGGTGCCGCTGCCTCTTCAGGCAGCTAATCGCTGGACACCCATCAATCAGATTTTGATGACCTATCCTAAGGATGTGCCATCAATATGAAAGAACCGGAAAACCACTTTGTGAACAGAGATATTCAGACTCAAGAGACCACAATAAATATCAAGTTCAGCAACATGTATCCCATACTCTAAGATTATTTACATTGCAGTGTATTAAGACATTTAAAATATTGTCTATATGTGGGGTATCTCATTCTTGGGTGCTACTAGCTTTTTGTGCATATCAACCAGTACCCAGCAATGTGCAGCATTTTTACCTTGCAGTTCTACTAGTGGCATACTCACCGTGGAGACAGACAATGCTACTGCTATGGGGCCTATGGTGAGGGGGGACTAGTGCTCAATGTATAACAAACACATTTTCCTGCAACCACCACTAGCGAGAGCTCACTGCAAAGAGATTTTACCACTGCCATTAAGTTTAGTGGTACTTATATAAATTCCTAGGTACCGAGCCTGGTCTAGTGGTAACTGTAGGCAGTCAGTTTCATAATATACAGTGTGAGATGATTTAAAACGATATGGGGGAGATTTGTTACAGTGGACAAATGTATGACCTTTTTATTAAAAAATCTTGCACAAATAAAAAAAAATATGATAAATTTGTTAGAAATTTCATTGGTATGCCCTTTTTACTAAGCTTTGCTATGGAGCCTAATGATATCTGTGTACACTCCTGATTGCTGCCTATTAGGTCTCTCTGTTCACCTTAAAATCTTCTCAGTTTAACATTCACCAGTGGGGCATTAGTTGTGCTGAAGAAATAATTTGACAATTTTAACAAGTTGGTGTCATAGGATCAGAGCTGGCTGTGTTATATAAATACTACAACGTAAGCTTCCACATTGGTGCTTCTCTTCTGTGCTGGAGAAAACTTGTCAGGCCATAAATGTTTTATTATCTCTGAGCTCCTTCTAATTACCAGAGTACCATAGCAACCTCGTCATGTGTATTGTTTGAATCCGGCACAGAACAAGAGACCAAGCTCAAATTGATCTTTGCATGAATTAAATCTCAAAAAGGTCATTTTTTTCTTGTTCACACTTGATTCCCCCGAGGCACAAAATCTTGGATGAAGATTCAACACATTATTAAGGTTTTGTGTGTTTTTTTGAAAGAACTTGACAGTAATTGTAGAATGATGTTCTATGGGATTGTTTAGTATTCGTGACATATTTAGATCATCGCTTCCTCACTTAAAATTAATTGGGTAGCAATCTTGTGTGATAAAACGTTGCCATCTATAAAGAGTTCTCTTTTTCTTACGGTAGTTTTAATCCCTTTTTATGGTACAGTTTAGAGACAACCCCTTTTAAAAAGTGGGTGCAAGGGTGATAAGATGATAGCCCAAGGTCCTGCTCCTGCTCCTGGAGTAGCTGCAGCCAGCCAAACATTTCCCCCGCAGTGGCCGTTTCAAGGGAAATATAGTATTACATGATGCCCATTTGGCCATCCTTGTAATACAAAGATGTCTTGAGGCTGTCCGAATGGGAGTCACTCTTACACAGCAGCTTTTATTTTCTGTGATTGTAAAAAAAATAGTTTAAAATGTATTTTTCAATTATCTTTTATACATTAAAAGTCCAACAATTTTTAATTGTACTAAAAAGAGAAGTACATGTCTTGAATCAAATGTATTGTGGAAATAATCAGTGCACAGAGTTATCTTCCAGGGAAAGAGGACCATCTTACTACCTCCACCTTCTGGAGGTGGGTCCCTATGAGTCAAAGTCTGACTTTTTATCAAGCTTTGGAACATGACAAGTACGTTATTTTTTATTTTAACACATTTACTGCTTTTATATATATTTTTTATCCTGGATGAACACTTTAATTGAAGATAGAGTGAGGTATTATACCACAAGGATGTCTTAGGCCTAATGGGTTGTAGAGGAAAGAGTGATTTTTTAATATATATATATATATATATATATGCCAATAAGGATGTGTGTATATATACACTGCTCAAAAAAATAAAGGGAACACAAAAATAACACATCCTAGATCTGAATTAATTAAATATTCTTCTGAAATACTTTGTTCTTTACATAGTTGAATGTGCTGACAACAAAATCACACAAAAATTTAAAATGGAAATCAAATTTTTTAACCCATGGAGGTCTGGATTTGGAGTCACACTCAAAATTAAAGTGGAAAAACACACTACAGGCTGATCCAACTTTGATGTAATGTCCTTAAAACAAGTCAAAATGAGGCTCAGTAGTGTGTGTGGCCTCCACTTTGCTGTATGACCTCCCTACAACGCCTGTGCATGCTCCTGATGAGGTGGCGGACGGTCTCCTGAGGGATCTCCTCCCAGACCTGGACTAAAGCATCTGCCAACTCCTGGACAGTCTGTGGTGCAACGTGACGTTGGTGGATAGAGCGAGACATGATGTCCCAGATGTGCTCAATTGGATTCAGGTCTGGGGAACGGGCTGGCCAGTCTATAGCATCAATGCCTTCGTCTTGCAGGAACTGCTGACACACTTCAGTCACATGAGGTCTAGCATTGTCTTGCATTAGGAGGAACCCAGGGCCAACCGCACCAGCATATGGTCTCACAAGGGGTCTGAGGATCTCATCTCGGTACCTAATGGCAGTCAGGCTACCTCTGGCGAGCACATGGAGGGCTGTGCAGCCCTCCAAAGAAATGCCACCCCACACCATTACTGACCCAATACCAAACCGGTCATGCTGGAGGATGTTGCAGGCAGCAGAACGTTCTCCACGGCGTCTCCAGACTCTGTCACGTCTGTCACATGTGCTCAGTGTGAACCTGCTTTCATCTGTGAAGAGCACAGGGCACCAGTGGCGAATTTGCCAATCTTGGTGTTCTCTGGCAAATGCCAAACGTCCTGCATGGTGTTGGGCTGTAAGCACAACCCCCACCTGTGGACGTCGGGCCCTCATATCACCCTCATGGAGTCTGTTTCTGACCATTTGAGCAAACAAATGCACATTTGTGGCCTGCTGGAGGTCATTTTGCAGGGCTCTGGCAGTGCTCCTCCTGTTCCTCCTTGCACAAAGGCGGAGGTAGCGGTCCTGCTGCTGGGTTGTTGCCCTCCTACGGCCTCCTCCACGTCTCCTGATGTACTGGCCTGTCTCCTGGTAACGCCTCCATGCTCTGGACACTACGTTGACAGACACAGCAAACCTTCTTGCCACAGCTCGCATTGATGTGCCATCCTGGATAAGCTGCACTACCTGAGCCACTTGTGTGGGTTGTAGACTCCGTCTCATGCTACCACTAGAGTGAAAGCACCGGCAGCATTCAAAAGTGACCAAAACATCAGCCAGGAAGCATAGGAACTGAGAAGTGGTCTGTGGTCACCACCTGCAGAACCACTCCTTTATTGGGGGAGTCTTGCTAATTGCCTATAATTTCCACCTGTTGTCTATCCCATTTGCACAACAGCATGTGAAATTGATTGTCACTCAGTGTTGCTTCCTAAGTGGACAGTTTAATTTCACAGAAGTGTGATTGACTATGAGTTACATTGTGTTGTTTAAGTGTTCCCTTTATTTTTTTGAGCAGTGTATATATACCCCCTGTATTATGTACATATTGTAGGGATTTGCTCTGGTAGGCAGGGTAAGCGGACGCAGTACAGAGGTAAGAACACGGTAGTAAAGCAAAAAGTTCGGTGTTTATTCACACCCAAGGAAAAACATAACACAAACACTTTGCAGAGTCCTGGTGTTAATTCACACCACAGGAATTCCTTGTGTTATTTCACACGGCCAAAGTCCACAGAACTCAAAGCAAACACGTCACCTGGATATCCACAGCAGGCTTTAGGGCGCCTGGCTTCCAGCTGGTGGCTCTCATGCAGCTCCCAGAGACACAGAGCCTTCACAGCTCCACTTTCACTTGGAGGAACATACCACCCCCAGCTGAGCTGCTGGCTGGGTTTTTAAACCCCAGCCCAAAACCTGGCCTGGACGTGGGGAACAGCCACCCACCCTGCTCTTTGGCTGCTCCCAATAAGAACCGGCCCTGATCGGCTTTTCAGCCACACTAAGAATAAATAGTGTCAGCAAGCACTAGCTGCAGCTGACACATAAAATAACCGGTTCTTATCTCACTGAGGCCAGGAACCTCGGTGACACGTACCTTCCGTCAATGACGGACCCTTGCGCCTTCCTACAATATATATTGGCCCTGTATGGCCAGTGGGGACATATGGGTCCCCTGTATGTGGGTATCTATCCCCAGGTCGCATATATATATATATATATATATATATATATATATATATATGAAAAACACACCGCAGCACTTCCAGTAGGTGAAAAAATGTGAGATCCTTTATTCACCCGTACAATGTTTTGGTCCACTTGCTGGGACCATTTTCAAGCCATATTATTTTAATTTTATATTTCTTCTTCCCTCTACCTAAAAGATTTCAGTTTGTTTTTCAATTGAGTTGTACAGTTTATAGGTCACTTTAACCCCTCGAGGACCGGGCTTATTTTCACCTTAAGGACCAGGATATTTTTTGCAAATCTGACCAGTGTCACTTTATGTGGTGATAACTTTAAAACGCTTTGACTTATCCAGGCCATTCTGAGAATGTTTTTTCGTCACATATTGTACTTCATGACACTGGTAAAATGGAGTCAAAAAAATTCTTTTTTATTTATAAAGAAATACCAAATTTACCCTAAATTCAATTTCTCTACTTCTATAATACATAGTTATACCTACAAAAATTGTTATTACTTTACATTCTCCATAGGAAAGGAATGCCTTATGGTTTCTGGAAGGCAGATTTTGATGGCCTTTTTTTTTTGCACTATGTCCCATTTGAAGAACCCCTGATGCACCCCTAGAGTAGAAACTCCATAAAAGTTACCCCATTTTGTAAACTATGGGATAAGGTGGCAGTTTTGTTGGGACAATTTTTAGGGTACATATGATTTTTGGTTGCTCTATATTAGATTTTTGTGAGGCAAGGTTACCAAAAATAGAGTTCTGAAATTTCATCTCCATTTGCCATAAACTGTTGAGGAACACCTAAAGGGTTAATAAAGTTTGTAAAATCAGTTTTGAATACCTTGAGGGGTGCAGTTTCTTAGATGGGGTCACTTTTATGGAGTTTCTACTCTAAGGGTGCATCAGGGGTTCTTCAAATGGAACATGGTGCCAAAAAAAAAGGCCATCAAAATCTGCCTTCCAGAAACCATACGGCGATCCTTTCCTTACGCGCCCTGCCGTTTGGTCATACAGCAGTTTACGACCACATATGGGGTATTTCTGTAAACTTCAGAATCAGGGTAATAAATATTACGTTTTGTTTGGCTGTTAACCCTTGCTTTGTTACTGGAAAAAACGGATTAAAATGGAAAATTTGCCCAAAAATAGCTGTTTTGGCACAGTTTTTATTTTATTTTTTCGACCGTGTTCATCTGAGGGGTTAGGTAATGGGAAATTTTTATAGAGCAAATTCTTACGGATGCGGTGATACCTAATATGTCTACTTTTTATTTATTTATTTATGTTTCACACTATATTATCTTTTTATAAACAAAAAAAACATTTTAGTATCTCCATAGTCTAAGAGTCTGTTTTTTTTTCGTTTTTAGCCGATTATCTTAGGCAGGGGCTTATTTTTTGCGGGATGAGAGGACGGTTTTATTGGCACTATTTTGGGAGGCATATGACTTTTTGATCGCTTGCTATTACACTTTTTGTGATGTAAGGTGACAAAAAAATAAAAAAATTTCACTTTTTTTTTTTTTTTTTTTACCATGTTCATCTGAGGGGTTAGGTCATGAGGTATTTTTATAGAGCAGATTCTTACGGACACGGTGATACTTAATATGTCTCCGTCTTTTTTTTTTTTTTTTTTTTTTTTTTTTTACAAAATAATATTTTTGAAAAAAAATAATTTTTTGTTTTAGTGTCTCAAGTCTGAGAACCATAGTTTTTTTCCGATTGTCAGTGGCTAAATGGAATTAAAATTGGAGAAGGGGATTATAAATGTAGTACTCCATGGAAGTGTGGTACTCTCTGAAGCAACTGTCAATGCAGAGGCCCGGATGATCGGAGCACGTGTCACACTGAGTGGTGGTGTCCTTCCGTATCCCCCTCCTGTTACACACTCTGTACTTTTTTTGGGACCGTCCCTTCTTTCCAGTATGGGGGACCACACCTGGAAAGTGTTGGCCAGGGACGATCCGGGCGCCTTCAGTTCTCGAGGTACTCCGACCTGCTCTTTCCCGGTCAGAAAAGATCAGGGCATTGAGGACTGCCTCATAGAACTGGAGGAATTTCCCTGTGTTGCCAGTGCTCTGGGACAGCACAAAAGAGTTGTACAAGGCAACCTGTACCAAGTAGACCGCAAATTTTTTGTACCATGCCGGGGTTTTGCGCATGGTGTTATATGGCTTGAGGAGAGATAAAATCCTCCCATATACCGATTGTAGTCGACGATACACAGAAAAAGTCCAGCTCACTCATTTATCCGAATCACTCGCGTGCACGGAACAGGCAGGTGAGCCTATGTAGCATTAGTGGTAAAACAAAGGTCCAGCACTCACATTTTCTTGGTAGCTAAAATCCTAGACTTTATTCAGGCAGTAGAAAATAATATACAGGACATACACCTACTAGTGTAGCAACATTGACGTGTTTCGTACAGAGTTCTTATTCTTAACTGTGAACAGTGTCTTTTCCAGAGATTAAATACTGGTCTGGGAGCACATGGTTCCACCCCCACCTGGAGGGTGGGGAATGGGAAAAGAGGGAAGGGTGGAGCCCCCTGCTCCCTAAGTAAGACACTGTTCACATTGTCCAACAATAAAGGTGCAATAAGCATCCATATGAAATCGATACTTACACATATATATATATATATATATATATATATATAATGTGAAAATTCCATAACCAAAATAACAAGTATAAAATTTCATATGCAAAATAGAAAATAAAAATTCAAATACAGATAAAAGTTATCATGCATGTATTTGATAACATATGCTATTTCAACATAAACTCTATTTCTCTAATATCGATCGAAATCGAATAGTCAATAAAAATGCATGAGTTCATTTTTCATGTTAAGACCATTCGGATGTCTGGTATCTAACTTAAAGAGGACCTTTCATCGGTCCAAACATTGTGAACTAAGTATCATGACATATACAGCGGCGCCCAGGGATCTCACTGCACTTACTATTATCCCTGGGCGCCGCTCCATTCTCCCGTTATGTCCTCCTGTATGTTCGGGGACTTGGTTATAGTAGGAGGAGACTGCCCTTGTTCTGCTGGGCGTCTCCTTCTCCTAGGCTGTAGCGCTGACCAATCGCATCGCAGAGCTCACAGCCTGGGAGAAAAAACCTCCCAGGCTGTGAGCTCTGCGCTGCGATTGGCCAGCGCTACAGCCTAGGAGAAGGAGACGCCCAGCAGAACAAGGGCAGACTCCGCCTACTATAATCAAGTCCCCTAAGTCTCCGCCTACTATAACCAAGTCCCCGAACATACCGGAGGACATAACGGGAGAATGGAGCGGCGCCCAGGGATAATAGTAAGTGCAGTGAGATCCCTGGGCGCCGCTGTATATGTCATGATACTTAGTTCACAATGTTTGGACCGATGAAAGGTCCTCTTTAAAGATCCAAAATGCCTCCCTCAATCTGACCAGCCGCTTTAGATCGCCTCCTCTTTTCGGTAGTTTCACCTGTTCAATCGCAAAAGCTCTAAAGCCTCCCTGTGTCTGCATGCATGTGTGTGTGTGTGTGTGTGTGTGTATATATACAGGGTGGGCCATTTATATGGATACACCTTAATAAAATGTGAATGGTTGGTGAAATTAACTTCCTGTTTGTGGCACATTAGTATATGTAAGGGGGGAAACTTTTCAAGATGGGTGGTGACCATGGCGGCCATTTTGAAGTCGGCCATTTTGAATCCAACTTTTGTTTTTTTTAATAGGAAGAGGGTCATGTGACACATCAAACTTATTGGGAATTTCAGAAGAAAAACAATGGTGTGCTTGGTTTTAATGTAACTTTATTCTTTCATGAGTTATTTACAAGTTTCTGACCACTTATAAAATGTGTTCAATGTGCTGCCCATTGTGTTGGATTGTCAATGCAACCCTTATCTCCCACTCTTCACACACTGATAGCAACACTGCAGGAGAAATGCTAGCACAGGCCTCCAGTATCCGTAGTTTCAGGTGCTGCACATCTTGTATCTTCACAGCATAGACAATTGCCTTCAGATGACCCCAAAGATAAAAGTCTAAGGGGGTCAGATCGGGAGACCTTGGGGGCCATTCAACTGGCCCATGACGACCAATCCAATTTCCAGGAAACTGTTCATCTAGGAATGCTCGGACCTGACACCCCTAATGTGGTGGTGCACCATCTTGCTGGAAAAACTCAGGGAACGTGCCAGCTTCAGTGCATAAAGAGGGAAACACATCATCATGTAGCAATTTCGCATATCCAGTGACCCCCTTAGACTTTTATCTTTGGGGTCATCTGAAGGCAATTGTCTATGCTGTGAAGATACGAGATGTGCAGCACCTGAAACTACGGATACTGGAAGCCTGTGCTAGCATTTCTCCTGCGGTGTTGCTATTAGTGTGTGAAGAGTGGGAGAAGAGGGTTGCATTGACAATCCAACACAATGGGCAGCACATTGAACACATTTTATAAGTGGTCAGAAACTTGTAAATAACTCATGAAAGAATAAAGTTACGTTAAAACCAAGCACACCATTGTTTTTCTTGTGAAATTCCCAATGTTTGATGTGTCACATGACCCTCTTCCTATTGAAAAAACAAAAGTTGGATTCAAAATGGCTGACTTCAAAATGGCCGCCATGGTCACCATCCATCTTGAAAAATTTCCCCCCTCACATATACTAATGTGCCACAAACAGGAAGTTAATATCACCAACCATTCCCATTTTATTAAGGTGTATCCATATAAATGGCCCACCCTGTATGTATGTATGTATGTATATATATATATATATATATATATATATATATATGTACAGTGGATACACTCCTTTTAAAATGTCAGGTTTCTGTGATGTAAAAATATGAGACAAAGATAAATCATTTCAGAACTTTTTTCCACCTTTAATGTGACCTATAAACTTTACAACTCAATTGAAAAACAAACTGAAATCTTTTAGGTAAAGGGAAGAAAAAATATAAAAATAAAATATGGTTGCATAAGTGTGCACACCCTTAAACTAATACTTTGTTGAAGCATCTTTTGATTTTATTACAGCACTCAGTCTTTTTGGGTATCAGCATGGCACATTTTGACTTGGCAAGATTTGCGCACTCTTCTTTGCAAAAACACTCAGTTTGCGAGGGCATCTCCTGTGCACAGTCCTCTTCAGATCACCCTACAGATTTTCTATTGGATTCAGGTCTGGGCTCTGGCTGGGCAATTCCAAAACTTTAATCTTCGTCTGGTAAAGCTGATCCTTTGTTGATTTGGATGTATGCTTTGGGTCGTTGTCATGCTGAAAGATGAAGTTCCTCTTCATGTTCAGCTTTCTAGCAGAAGCCTGAAGGTTTTGTGCCAATATTGACTGGTATTTAGAACTGTTCATAATTTCCTCTAGCTTAACTAAGGCCCCAGTTCCAGCTGAAGAAAAACAGCCCCAAAGCATGATGCTGCCACCACCATGCTTCACTGTGGGTATGGTGTTCTTTTGGTGATGTGCAGTGTTGTATTTGCGCCAAACATATCTTTTGGAATTATGGCCAAAAAGTTCAACCTTGGTTTCATCAGACCATAACACCTTTTCCCACATTCTTTTGGGGAGACTTCAGATGTGTTTTTGCAAAATGTAGCCTGGCTTTGATGTTTTTCTTCGTAAAAAAAAAGGCTTTCATCTTGCCACTCTACCCCATAGTCCAGATATATGAAGAATACGGGAAATTGTTGTCACATGTACCACACAGCCAGTACTTGCCAGACATTCCTGCCTCTTGGTAGCCTCCCAGACCAGTTTTCTTCTCGTCTTTTCATCAATTTTGGAGGGACGTCCAGTTCTTGGTAATGTCACTGTTGTGCCATATTTTCTCCACTTGATGACTGTCTTCACTGTGTTCCATGGTATATCTAATGCCTTGGAAATTCTTTTGTACCCTTCTCCTGACTGATACCTTTTAACAATGAGATCCCTCTGATGCTTTGGAAGCTCTCTGTGGACCATGGCTTTTGCTGTGGGATGCAACTAAGAAAATTTCAGGAAAGACTAACTAGAGCAGCTGAACTTTATTTGGGGTTAATCAGAGGCACTTTAAATGATGGCAGGTATATGCTGACTCCTTTTTAGCATGATTTTGAATATGATTGCTTAATTCTGAACACAGCTACATCCTCAGTTATAAGAGAGTGCACACTTATGCAACCACATTTTAGTTTTTTGGTTTTCTTCCCTCCACCTAAAAGATTTTAGTTTGTTTTTCAATTGAGTGGTACAGTTTATAGGTCACATCCTAAAGGTCGAAAAAGTTCTGAAATGATTTACCTTTGTTTCAATTTTTATACAGCACAGAAACCTGACATCAACTGTATATACTTAGGTTCCCCCAGATTGCTGTCAGATGTAATATATATACACTCACCTAAAGAATTATTAGGAACACCTGTTCTATTTCTCATTAATGCAATTATATAGTCAACCAATCACATGGCAGTTGCTTCAATGCATTTAGGGGTGTGGTCCTGGTCAAGACAATCTCCTGAACTCCAAACTGAATGTCAGAATGGGAAAGAAAGGCGATTTAAGCAATTTTGAGCGTGGCATGGTTGTTGGTGCCAGACGGGCCAGTCTGAGTAATTCACAATCTGCTCAGTTACTGGGATTTTCACGCACAACCATTTCTAGGGTTGACAAAGAATGGTGTGAAAAGGGAAAAACATCCAGTATGTGGCAGTCCTGTGGGCAAAAATGCCTTGTGGATGCTAGAGGTCAGAGGAGAATGGGCCGACTGATTCAAGCTGATAGAAGAGCAACGTTGACTGAAATAACCACTCGTTACAACCGAGGTATGCAGAAAAGCATTTGTGAAGCCACAACACGCACAACTTTGAGGCAGATGGGCTACAACAGCATAAGACCCCACCGGGTACCACTCATCTCCACTACAAATAGGAAAAAGAGGCTACGATTTGCACGAGCTCACCAAAATTGGACTGTTGAAGACTGGAAAAATGTTGCCTGGTCTGATGAGTCTCGATTTCTGTTGAGACATTCAAATGGTAGAGTCCGAATTTGGCGTAAACAGAATGAGAACATTTATCCATCCTCTGATGGCTACTTCCAGCAGGATAATGCACCATGTCACAAAGCTCGAATCATTTCAAATTGGTTTCTTGAACATGACAATGAGTTCACTGTACTAAAATGGCCCCCACAGTCACCAGATCTCAACCCAATAGAGCATCTTTGGGATGTGGTGGAACGGTAGCTTTGTGCCCTGGATGTGCATCCCTCAAATCTCCATCAACTGCAAGATGCTATCCTATCAATATGGGCCAACATTTCTAAAGAATGCTATCAGCACCTTGTTGAATCAATGCCACGTAGAATTAAGGCAGTTCTGAAGGCAAAAGGGGGTCCAACACCGTATTAGTATGGTGTTCCTAATAATTCTTTAGGTGAGTGTATATTTGTACATATTAACCATAGATCACATCATCATTTTGATGGAATGGCGATCAGCTGTTTCATGCTGGCAAGCAGTTCCATATAAACATAGTTAGGTTGGGAAAAGACTTTTTGGTGCTTTTTTTCATTTTGTTTGGTATGTTGATCCATCAGTTATAATAGGAAACTAGATAGTTAAAAACCCTCAAAAATATAGAAAAATTTGTTTCAGGAGACCTTAACTTGAAGGTCATTGATAGTAGCGTAGTTATAAGGGGTGCACTAGTAGCAATTACAACTGGGTCTTGGTGCCCTTTACACATTTTATATCAAAGCCCTGAGGCTTTAAAAGGCCTCCATACTAATTACTGTAGACTAACAACCAGACTGCAATAAATCACTGATATTTTTCCCTTATGATGGAGGATGCAGTGTTTATACTTTTTGTATTACTACTACTAGTGTCCGTGAGGACTAATTTTAACACCGCTTGTTCCTACACCTTTGTAGCATTAAAACTTAATTTGCTATTAATAATCAGTCATTTAGAAAAGTGATTTTAAAACTCTAGCTGGTCACTCAGTTTTCTCTATCCAGATAGTGCATGTTCCTACTATTGTCTCATAGCTAGGATGGATATATTGTTTCCTACTGGCTGCGCGCTGCCAGTATATCAGCGGGTACAGAGTCTTAGGTTCATCTCATACTATCCATTCTAGTCAGGTATTCGTATACATGAGTATCCGTAACTGAGTGCTTGCTATATTAAAACTATTGAGTGACGCTGCCCCTGGAACAACCAGACTGCACTCTGTAACTAATAACGGGATCACATTACCCTATCGTTTTCCGTTCTTCTGATCCGTCAGAAGAACAGAAAAAAACAAACCAACAAAAACAGATTCTGTATTTTAAGCATCAATTATGCTCAGTTTATGCACATTTTGCATCTGTTTTAGCCATTTCTATCTCAGATCCGTTTTCTTATATAGAAGAAAATACTTTGTGTAGGCCTTTTTTGCATCTAAAATAATGGATCTCAGACAGAAATGGCAAAATAATGGATCTCAGACAGAAATGGCTACAATGGATGCAAAATGTGCATAACTAAGTATAACAGATGCTTAAAATGCAGGATCCATTTTTTTTCCTGTTCTGATGTGAAAGGTGATGTGAACCCAGCCTTAGCCATACTAACAGACCTATTGATACATTAAAAACTGTGGCCTTCAAGAGACTCCTTAACATAACTTTCTTAGTAGATCTTTTACATAGAAAATAAATATGAGAAAGCCACGTTTCTGGATGACAGTTATTTAATAGAAGCTAGAACTGGGCACAAGACTTTAGTGGAATGCCTCTACCATGTTCTAACACTGTGCTGACATAATCAGTATTGCTCCCAGCCATTGCTTCAAATTTATGACATTCAAATTTCAGTTCAGAAGTGGACATGCCATATGTGCAACCTGTGCAACTGTACTGAGGCACAGTAGGTTAGATGGACCATTACCAAACTGCATGGAAGGAATGAGCTAATAAATTCCATAGCTCACAAATACTAGTGGATATAGAGATTAGAGATGAGCAAAGTTTGATTCATCAACTTCGCCGAAGTTAGCCAAGAAATTTGCTTTGTTCCGAATTAATTTGTTACGAATCGCTATAAATCAATTATACCCTTGTCACGTTAGCTGAGGGAATGTATGGAGTGGGGTTCTGCAACGTACGCGGTGGGTTCCGGCTGTATCATACAGCAGACACCCGGCCACAATGATGGGGAACGACGATCCTGTGGAGCGCTGTCATTTAATCCCTTAGATGCCGCGATCAATGCCAATCACTGTATCTGTGAGGTAAGGCAAGGGGATGTGGCTCACTCTGCCTTCCGATTGGAGCCCCTGCATTGAAATTGCGGGACTCCAATCGGTTACCATGGCACCTTGGACGCTTCTGAAGCTTTCCAGGCCTGCCATGATAAGCTCCCATGAAAAGATCCCAGGTTCTAGCCCCCTGGGGGGGGGAAGTTATTGTTTAAAAAAGTAAAAATAAAAAATATTAAACACTTAAATCACCCCCCTTTCCCAATGTTACATATATAAACAATAAAAAAATAAACATATCGGGTATCAATGTGTCTGAAAAAGTTTAAACTATTAAAATATTTTTTTTTTATTTCCTGTGCGGTGAACGCCATAACGGAAAAAAATGAAAAACACATGGTTAGCTGTTTTTTTGTCACCTTAGTCACCCCCTAAAAGATTGAATAACAGTAATCAAAAAGTCGTACGTACCACAAAAATGCCCTGTAGACTGAACTATAAAAAAGTTATGGCTGTCAGAAATTAGCAATGCAGTACCAGTAACAGTAGTGGCCCCATGACAGAGTGGGGACGGGGGCAGCTGCATCAGTGCACAAGATGGTGGCAGATTTTAGTAGTAGCAGAACCCAACAACAGCAGTGTGATAGCAAGGGCCAGTGGTATGCATATCCTTGTAAAAATGTAACACGTACATATCAGTAGGCCAAGAAGCCTTCTAACGGCATATTTTACAGAATATTCCGGGGTGGCAGCACACTACAGTGTGATCATTAGTGGCAGAATTATCAACGGTGTTTGGAAATCCTGGTGTAATGATCGGTGTCACGCAAAGGGAGGGAAATGGGAAGGCCCTGTCCAAGGGAGAGGGAAAGATGGTGACCCCTGACTCACCTTGCGGCTGGCACCTGACTGCCCTGACGTCCCTAGACGGGTTCCTCACCGGTACGCCGATCACGTGCCTAAACCCTGGCTTTCCCTAAGATGAGCCCTATGTAGTGAACGGGGCGGTGGGATCACTAGTCCGCACCACTGACACTAAGACGAAAACACCAAGGAGAGGACAGACAATACAGACAAACATATAATCCCAGGTGGGCGACAACAGCAGACCACCAAGGCCCAACAGGGATCCGGAGGGTAACGTTCTGGAACAACAACCAGGGAACACAGCTACACAGCTCCAGTGGGTCAGTATAGAAGTCCAGGCAGGAAGCTCTATATCTGGCAACCAGAGAAGTGAGAGATGGGAATATAAGGAGGTTGGGATTGCTGGACAAGAAACAGCTGAGGAGGAGAAGCTACGGATCCCTGAGTGAGCCAAAAAGGATTGCAAGGCAAACCCAGAAAGCTACCATTAATAAACAGCACTGTTTTTAGACATAGAGCGCACAGTCACCCGCTGCGACTTCCTGACCCCGGGTATAACGGAGTCAGGCGTGGCTCTTGACACCCTCGTGACACCTGGTCCACGCCTCATTCATCTTTATGAAGGTTAGTCTCTCAACATTTTGGGAGGAAAGGTGAGTTCTATTAGGGGTAACTATGCTCCCCGCCAAACTGATGCCACACTACTGGCGAGGCAGGAAAGCATGCTCATGGCAAAGTCATCCAGTTGCGGCCACACTTCAAGTTTGCGTGCCTAGTACTCCCGGGGATCTTGGATAATAGGTGACATGGTGCAGTCCATGTATGCCACCACTTGCTAGTTGAGGTTCTGCTGCATGTCCCTCTGCTGCTGCTAGGTGGTTTCTTCAGAAGGTGGCTGAAGAAAACTGCTAATCAGAGACTCTAGACATAAGTTGCTGCTTATGGAGCTGTTGCTGCTCCTTCCGCCCCCCTCCCCCCAGACATGGCAGTGGACCATGAGCACAAAGGGTCCCCCCAGTCAGACCTTCCTGAGGATGGGCAATGGTGTTCTTAGGCAGTGACCAACTGACTACATAGCATGTCTCTATAGTAGTCCATTTTTGACTGGTAGCAAGAGTCTAACAATGTGGATAGCCAGTAGTCATCTTTCTGCCAAATCCTGACAATATGGCTGTCAGTATGCAAACAAAGCATGTATCTGGCAAGGGACTCAGAGGGCCTCCCTGCCTCCATCTCCACAGCATTGTCTGCGTTGTCGTCCTGCACCTCATGCTACTCTCCTGTCACTTGGGCAGATAAACCACCTAGTTATGTATAAAATTCCTGGATATATATGTCTTCCTCCTCGTCTTCATCCTTCTCCTCTGCCAGTTCATTCTCCTCAGGGCTCTGGCGACCGTGAGATGTACAGTACAGACCAAAAGTTTGGACACACCTTCTCATTCAAAGAATTTTCTTTATTTTCATGACTATGAAAATTGTAGATTCACACTGAAGGCATCAAAACTATGAATTAACACATGTGGAATTATATACATAACAAACAAGTGTGAAACAACTGAAAATATGTCATATTCTAGGTTCTTCAAAGTAGCCACCTTTTGCTTTGATTACTGCTTTGCACACTCTTGGCATTCTCTTGATGAGCTTCAAGAGGTAGTCCCCTGAAATGGTTTTCACTTCACAGGTGTGCCCTGTCAGGTTTAATAAGTGGGATTTCTTGCCTTATAAATGGGGTTGGGACCATCAGTTGCGTTGAGGAGAAGTCAGGTGGATACACAGCTGATAGTCCTACTGAATAGACTGTTAGAATTTGTATTATGGCAAGAAAAAAGCAGCTAAGTAAAGAAAAACGAGTGGCCATCATTACTTTAAGAAATGAAGGTCAGTTAGTCAGCCGAAAAATTGGGAAAACTTTGAAAGTAAGGGCTATTTGACCATGAAGGAAAGTGATGGGGTGCTGCGCCAGATGACCTGGCCTCCACAGTCACCGGACCTGAACCAAATCGAGATGGTTTGGGGTGAGCTGGACCGCAGAGTGAAGGCAAAAGGGCCAACAAGTGCTAAGCATCTCTGGGAACTCCTTCAAGACTGTTGGAAGACCATTTCAGGGGACTACCTCTTGAAGCTCATCAAGAGAATGCCAAGAGTGTGCAAAGCAGTAATCAAAGCAAAAGGTGGCTACTTTGAAGAACCTAGAATATGCCATATTTTCAGTTGTTTCACACTTGTTTGTTATGTATATAATTCCACATGTGTTAATTCATAGTTTTGATGCCTTCATAGTCATGAAAATAAAGAAAACTCTTTGAATGAGAAGGTGTGTCCAAACTTTTGGTCTGTACTGTAGGTGTCACATCTTCTGCCCCCTCGCCAACCAGATGTGAAGGAGTAGAATGACAACATTGATCCTGTGGTTCTGCCTCCTCAAAGGGCCTAAGCAAATGGCATGTGTCATACATGAGCTGCCACTGGCAGCATTAAGAAATCATTGACCGCCTTACTCTGCTCGTACCAGTGGTCTAACATATGGAGTGTGAAGTTCTAATGGGTGGAAACATTGCATATCAGGCACTGTTGGGGAAGACCATATAGCCTTTGTATCTCAAGGAGGGAGTGTTTTGCAAGAGTGGCTGAAGTGTATGCACAGTTTTATGGACATGTTTAAAAGCTCTGGCAGTTTAGTGGAAGACTTGAGGAAAGGGCGGAAAACAAGATTGAAGACATGCGCCATGCAGGGCGCATGAGTCAGCCCTCCCTGATGCAGCACAGATGAAATGTTCTTCCCAATATCAGTAACAATGGTTCCTATCTCCAGTTGGCCAGCAAACTGTTCCTATAGAGGGGGGTACAAAGAGGAGGATTAGGAGGTAGAGGAGGACATTGGCGCAGAAATCCAAGTTGCTGGTGTGCCTGGTCTGAAATGACATTTACCCAGTGGGCTGTGAACTACATATATTGTCCTTGACCATAGTTACAACTCCATACTTCAGCGCTGGCGTGAACTCTACCAGATACTGAGAGGCCCAAGGACTGGCCCACCTTCTGTTCAACGTACATGTGCAGGGCTGGTACAGCTTTTTTGGAAAAGTAGTGACGGCTTGGGACTCTCTACCTTGGGTGGGCACAAGCCATCGGTTCTTTGAAATGTGCAGAGTCAACTACATGGAAAGGGAGGGACTGTACTACCAGCAACTTGGCCAGGTGCACCTTCAGCTTCTGTGCATCTGGATGGGTGAATGCATACTGTTGTCTTTTTGCAATTGCCTCAGTGATTGATTGCTGTTGAAACAAGTGACAAGGAGAAGCAGCATCAGGAGCAATAGGCGACATTGAAGGTGATGGGAGCAAACAACAGCTTACTTCTGCTGATGTTGATGAGCCCTGACTGCTTGAGAGGGGGTGCGGGAAGTTGCTGCATCAGGCTGTAAGAATAAATGAGTGGCACTGTTTTCCCACGCCACTTTATGGTGTGCCCCATATGTTGATGCAGGTCCATCGTGTCAACATTAGGACCCTGGCTGTGCCTCAGCTTCTGCCTACACATCCTGTATACCACCACACTAACGTTCTCCAATGACTTGGTGAAAAATTCCCACACTGCCGAGTATGGAATTTTCCCTCCACCACTGCTTGATGCCTGCCTGCTGCTGCTTTTATGAACCCGTGCACTGCTAGTGTGTTCCTCACAGGTAGTCTCCTACCTATGTACCCCTCATGCATTTGGCTTCAGATCTCCCACTGCTTTTACCCTGCTGCCTCATGGGCATGCTTCCACCCTGCTGGCTCATGTAAACACTGTCACCATGCTGTCTCATGGACACGCTGCCATCCTTGCCCCCTGGTGATGATGCTCCCTCCTCACTCGGCTCCCATGTGCAATCGGCTACAGCATCATCTACAAATGTTTGGTCGTCACTTGTGTCACCCTCACCTGTCTCTTGCGCACGTCCCTGACCTCTCACAACATGTGCTACCATCCGATTGTCATCATCGGTAGTTGCATGCCTAAATGAGTCTACAGCGGACCTTTCCTCCAAATCTGGGCTGGCCTGTAATTGCTGACTGTCCTCACAAAGCTCATTATCATTGAAAAGCGAAGTAGAGCCAACGGTTATCATTACTCGGCTAGCAGAAAGAGCAGCAAAAGCAAGAGGTAGGTTCAGAACAGGTGATGTCATAAAGGCAGTTCCTGAGCCATGCCAACTAAGTGTGGTGTCAGAAGGACCCATTGATTCCTGGCTGTGTGTATCTGCTGTCACTTGAGATGATGTTGACGTTGGTGCTACCCTTCCCCTCTTCTGCTGCTACTTATGCCGGCTACAGCAACATTTTTGCCACTGCCCATTCCTTTGGAGGGCCCAGTCAACTGTCTGTTGGCCGTAGTGTACAGTAACTGTATCGCTAAAATAACGGATTAACTCTAAATGTCAGTGCACTAGATCTTGATGCACATGGCGATATATTACACCTGTCTTTAATACTGAGGCACCCCAACTGTATCAATAAAATAACAAATTTAGGGCTTATGCACACGGCTGTTGCCCGGGCGTTCCGTGCATTTGGGACCCCAATACACGTGCAACATCCATGCGGCTGCTGCAGACAGATCCAGACCCATTCAACTTGAATAGGTTTGTGATCTGTTCGCACAAAAAAAAATAGAACATTCAAGTGAATGGGTCCGCATCCGTGACGCGACGCAAAAAACGGCCGGAACACGTATATTGCGGATGCGCTGTTTGCGGGCCACAATACGGGCCTGGCCAGCACATGTTCGCATGCATGAGCCCTAACTCTGAACGTCGGTGTACTAGAACGTGATGCATATGGCGATACACTCTCACTTCAGTCTCCCTGCACTCTCACTCTCCAATTTTCTTTTTCAAAACACTTTGCAGTAACACTGTCACTAGCGCCATGTCTCTCCCTATACTCAGGACAATCATGGAGACCGTGTGGGATTAGGATTTTATAGGGCTGTGACATCATAAGAAATAGCTGTCTGCGGATTGGCTGGCTGCACAGCATTATGGGTGATCTCGTGTTCCGGGGCTTCTTACTTTCACTTTGTCACACATGCAGCTGCCATTTTAGGAAAAACTGATTCATTCACGAAGCACGAGGAAATTCGGATCCACTGCGAATCAAAGTTTTCCTAAAAATCTGACTGAATTCCGCTTTGAATGCTTCGCTCAACACTAATAGGGATATAACATATAAGGAGGGTACCCCGTGACGATCAGCAGTGGGTCAAAAAAAATAGAATCTTTCTTTTGATGAAAGATACTTTCTGTGATTACATACGGTGTGTCTTATGAGGAGTGGTTTATATGGTTGTCTCTATATGGTTTTACTTATTTTTTTTATGTATATCTCCCCCCCCCTCCTAGTGGTTATTTACTGGAAACATTGCTAACCAGTCTGCAGCATTATGATCACCTCCATATATCAATCTATAAAATGCCTATATTATGGCAATAAATGCATATGAACTGCCAATTCTCCATGTTCACCATTGTCTCCTTTACAAACAATTTTTTAAGTAAAACAAATGGGTCAGTTTAAGGCCTCTTTCACACTGGTGTGTGCGGCTCGTGGTCGTGCTGCGGCCCGCAAAATGCTGGCCGCAATGCATGAGCACAGTCCGTGGGGCAGCCGCAGCGGATCGCGGACCCATTCACTTGAATGGGTCCGCGATCCGGCCGTTGCACAAAAAGATAGGACATGTTCTATCTTTTTGCGGAACGGAAGTACGGGACGAAACCCCACGGAAGCATTCTAGTGCTTCCGTAGGGTTCCGTGGTTCCATTCCGCACCATTCTGCATCTCCAGATTTGCGGACCCATTCAAGTGAATGGGTCCGCATCCATGATATGGAATGCCCACGGAACGGCGCCCGTGTATTGCGGCCCACATTTTGCAGGCTGCAATACGGCAACGGGCCGCACACGCCAGTGTGAAAGAGGCCTAAGAGATACCCCTTGAAGGAATATTTCACCTTCAGCATTTAAACCCACAGAATCAAAAGTAAAATACTAAGGCTTCTTTCACATTTACGTTATTAGTTCCGGCATGATGTTCCGGCAGAGTACAGCCTGCAGGAGATCTCTGTATCTGGGTTTGCCAGATGTTACTGCAATGCCCGCCGGCCGCATTGACTAGCCTCTACCTGACAAATACGCAATGGGGTTGGCGGGAATTGCGGTAACATCTGCTTCCTGACTGTTCTCTGCCGGAACTAATAACACTAGTGTAAAACTAGCCTAACTGTCCTATGACTGTTTCATGAAACAGGTAACCATGTTGTTGTAGAGAAACATTTAACCTTGGGCCTCACTTCATCATGACAACCTTTCAGCAGCAATGAGTTTGGCATACAAAAAGTATATGACTATTTTATTCTTTCCTGTACATCAGTTCCCTTTTGACCACCTTAGTGACCACCAATAGGTAATTTTACCACGGTCACTAAGGGGTCTTAGGATGAGCCACTGCTTTTTCATTGTGGTGCCCTTGCATGAGATGTTCACTTCTGCTCTAATGCTCTGGATCCGCAGGAGCTCAGATCCGTGCTGTTTAATCCATTAGAAGCCTCAGGCAATAGCGCCCACGGAATGTAAGCGATTAGAGAGGTAGCAAACTCCCTCTGTCTCCCATGGGTACCCCATGAAAAAGACTGTGGGGTAACAATGTCTGTGCACTCAGGCCGGGGCATACTGAAAGCGCCTCTCTGGCGCAGGGATTGCTGATGGATGTTAGTATAGCATGGACAGTAAAATACATTGCACTGCATGAACAGTGCTATGTATTTTAGAAATAGTCAAAAGACTACCTATGATAGTCCTCTTGTGAGACTATTAGAAGGTTAAAAAAGGGGGGGGGGAAGTTTTATTAAACAAAAAAATTAAAAGTAAAGAAAAACTTTTTTCCATTGAAAAATGTTTTGCAAAAATAAAATCTCCTCCACATATTAGGTATTGTCGTGTCTGCAACGACCCGCACTACACAATTATGATGTAATGTATCTCGTACAGTGAACGCTCTGTAAAAAACAAAGAAATAGAATAAAAAGTGATCAAAAAGTGTTATGTACTTTAAAATTATACTAATGAAAACTATGTCATCCCTCAAAAATCAAGCTTTGTAGAATTAATAATAAAAAAAGTTATGGGTCTTGGGATGCTACGATGTAGAAACATTTTCTTCTTTAAAACATAGTAAAACATAAAAAACTATCTGTATTTGGTATCGCTGTAATTGTACTGACCCAGAGAGTAAAGCTATCATGTTGTTTATGCTGGAAATAAACACCACAAAATTTATAACATAGAAATGTAGGGGTACATTTATTATGACCAGCGTTTTAGGTCTTAATAGGCCCCTGCGCTGGTGGTGGATCGCCGGAGTTATGTAGAGGCGCCGGCCTCTACATAACTTTGGAGGATCCACTGCTACTTCTAAATGTAAGACAGCTTCCCATTTAGACCATTTTCTATGCATAAACCAGGTGTACAAAATGATGTATGAGACAGCAGGCCTGTTTGCCCCTCCCCTTCCCCTCCCATGCCACTCCCCTTTTATAGACCTGGCGTGAGCAGGAAAGAAGTTGCAGATTCTGCCGCAAATGATGTACGACAGAATCTGCGGCAGATATATGCCACAAATGTGGCATATATCTGTTCGTAAATGATCCCCTTAGTGTCAGTATTGGTGTTTTTTCCCACCTCCCTCCCAGAAAAAGTTAATAAAAGTTTAGTTATGTGCAATCAATTAGTTATGTGTATCCCAAAATGGCACCATTAAAAACTACAACTTGTCCCACAACAAACAAGCCCTAGTACGGCTAGATAGATGGGAAAAAATAAAAATGTTACAGCTCTAGGAGGATGAAAAAATGAAAAAAAAAATTGGTTATTAAGGCTCAAAACAAGCTGGTCACGAAGGGGTTATAAGGGTGACTTAAGTACACCTAAATTAAGACTTGGAATTAATTTCATTTAAAACCTCCAGCAATGATGTGAAACCTATTTGAATTATATCTTCCACAATAGCACAGAGAGTTCACATCACCATTTCATTTTCCGTTCATCTGATCCGTCAGAAGAAAAAAAATGGAATCCGTTTGAGCCATTTCCACCCGAGATCTGTTTTTTAAACTGCCCTGCATGCAGTACTTTTTTTTTTTTATAGGATCCAGTTTTTTGTTTTCTTTTTTTGTTTTTCAGATGGATCAGAAGAATGGAATATGAAACAGAGATGTGAACTCTCCCTGAGCTGTAACAATTACATTGATCAAGGTCACAGGAATAAGAATCGATAAATTGAATCAGACAAACTCATGACCACTAACTTTTCTCAGGAGTGACATTGGATTTTATGGTTTATTTAATGTGTTGCAACAATTTCGAAAACTGCAAATCAAGCAAATTGATAATCTGATTACTGCTGTAACCATATCAACAGACATAGTTATAGACAGAAACCTATTTACAATTTATTGACGTAATGTTACATGCCCATACATTTTAAATGTAACCTTTACTCTTGAATCATCTATCTATACACCTGAAGTCAGCAGATGAAATGCACGTTTTATGATGTTTTCACCAGACATTGCAGTTCTACATCTGTGGAAATACCATAAAGAGAATTTTTCTAAATATGCAAATATTGTTCAGTTTAAAGGGACTAGTCGAGGTCTGCTGAAGGGTCTGACAGCTGAATCGCTTGTGATCAGATCTTATTGTCCTAGAAAGCTGTCCTCCAGATTGGGAACTGGCCTTTGCCACCTGCATTTTGAGGGTTATCTGGGCAGAGGATCTCCTACATTCATAATTTTTAAAAAATAACCCACCAAGACAGAGTTTTTAGAATTGAATTAATCTTCATATGTGCAAATGTAATGATGATATATGTAAGTGATTACAATATTACATATTGGAAAGGGTACTTTTATTTGGGAAAACTGTACAACTGAAAGGAGGCTCCAGTACCCTGTTGGTATGCCTCTAACCTGGATACAAGATAAGATACGGTTGGCCATGGATGCATATAGGTTCTTATGGTCAGGGCTTTTTTTCTCAGAGAAAAGGTGGTGGAACTCACCCCCCCTCCCCTGGCCATGCCCCTACCCACCCCTAGGACTGCCCCCTAAAACCGCCCCTTTAGAGAACAGGGATACACTGTGCCACACAATACTGTATATTGTGTGGCACAGTGTAGAGGTATACTGTGTGGCACAGTGTAGAGGTATACTGTACATTGTGGGGCACAGTGTAGCGGTATACTGTATATTGTGTGGCACAGTGTAGCGGTATACTGTATATTGTGTGGCACAGTGTATGCTATATGTCTATAACATAAACATATTTCACATGAAAACTTACTGTTACTTGGCTTGGCCCTTGGGGATCTCGGACACCACTTCAACACTTTGGCCGGAGCTCGGCGGAGTTGATGTTGTGTTTTATCCTAATGAGAAAGATTTCATAATAAGGATTTGGAGAAGGGGCTGAGGGGTCACAGAGCAGGGAGAGGCTGGTGCTGCTACTAGGGGGGGGGGGTCATACCATGGGGGAGTAATAAAGCCCATCATAATGCCCCCCAGTAGAAATAATTCTCATTATAATGTGACAATGCAAAAAATACCCCCTTATGCCTCCAGTTGAGCTAATGTCCCCCATAATGTGCCAGTATAAAATACCCCTATATAGTGCCCCAAGTAAATGCCCCCATAGTGCTCCTCTCCCCCTTCCTCCTAGTGCCCCTATAACGTACCAGTAAAAAATGACCCATATATCGTGCCCCAGTAGATGCCCTCAGTGTCCCCCATAATTTGCAAGTATAAAATACCCCTTCTTAGTGCCCCCCGTAGATGACTCCATAGTACTCCTCTCCCCCCTTCCCCATAGTACCCACCATGTGTCCCAGTATAAAATGCTACTGTACAGAGCCCCCATATAAAATACCCCTTCTTTGTAACTTCAGTAGATGCCCCTATAGTGCCCACCAATAATGTGCCAGTAATAAGTGCCCTCAATCACGTGCCACTGCCAGCAATAAGTGCCCCCATCACGTGCCAGTAACAAGAGCCCCCCATTACGTGCCAGTAATAAGCCCCCCATCACGTGCCAGTAATAAGCCCCCATCACATGCTAGTAATAAGCCCCCATCACGTGCCAGTAATAAGCCTTCCCATCACGTGGCAGTGCCATTAATAAGCCTCCCATTACGTGCCAGTAATAAGCCCCCCCATCATGTGCCAGTAATAAGCCCCCCCATCATGTGCCAGTATTAAGCCCCCCATCAAGTGCCAGTATTAAGCCCCCCATCATGTGCCAGTATTAAGCCCCCCATCATGTGCCAGTATTAAGCCCCCCCATCATGTGCCATTAAGCCCCCCCGCCCCCCCTATCATGTGCCAGTATTGTAATAAGCCCCCCAATGTGCCAGTAACACTATTGTAAAAAAAAAAAAAAAAGTATACTTACGTAAGTGTCAGCGATGCGATGCAGGCCTCTTCCGGCCTGTGTCCCACGCTGTATGGCTCAGGCGGCGCGATGACATCATCGCGCCGCCTACGCCGGCCTCTGATCGGCTGCCGGCCTAGTCCGGCAGTCTATCAGAGGAAGGGAGACGCCTCTCCCTCCCCTGCACCGCCGCAGCACAGGCAGATTACTATGGAGATGAGCGTAATGGAAGCGCTCATGTCCCTGTGCCCGGTGGCGGCTCACTAACTACGGCCCAGTAACTAAAGGGGGGCGGGGCGGGGGAAAATAAGTGGCAGAACGCCTTTCCGGGGCGTTCCGTCAGAAAAAAAGCCCTGCTTATGGTATCCTGCAGCACATTTGCACCAGATTTTGCAGCTGGGCCTCTAGATCCTGCACACTCGTAGGTTGCAGAAGCTGGTATTCCATAAATGCTCTGTGGGCAATAAATCTGGCGGCTGGGCAGACCAAGGAAGTGTTGCAATCTGGTGGATACATTCCTAGGAAACTGTTTCTGTGTGCGGGCGACGATTATCATGCTGAAAAATGCATTCTGGTAGACTTGCCGGGAGAGGCAACACATTTGGCCGCAGGATGTTCTTCACATATTGCTGAGCTATTAATGTCTCTCATGTCAGTACTAGAGATGACTGACTTTCATATGTGATGGCTTCCGAGTGTTGCTCCACAGCAATGGCAGGATTTAAGTGCTTACCACAAGTTCTCCATACTCAACTCCAACCATTGTGGGATCCCAAACAGAATGTGGTTCCAGTCCATAGTAGTCTAGGTTCCTTGTTCATGACACCACTGCAAACAAAGGCAACAGTGGCAGGCTGTCAATGGCAGGACATATAATGGGTGCAGTGAAACCAGATTTTCTTCTGCTAAGCTCCGGAAAGTGATCTGGGCAGAGACAGAGGAGTGCAATGAAAGTATCACCTATGTCTGGATGGTAGACAATAAAAGAGAGAGCTGCTCGTGCTTGTTGGTGGATCGATCGATCCTCTCTATTGGTTATCTATCTGGGCAGTCCGGAGCCTGTTCACCGTGTGTGCATGCTCTCACTTAACCACTGCTCCCAATACCTCCTAACAGCTAGGTCAGAATGGTCTAGATGTCTGGCAATTTATCAAAATGACCATCCTGTTTCTCTCAATCCAAAATCCTCCCTCTCAAAGTCTGTCTACTGGGAAAAATGTATTTAAAGTCGTAGAGGCATGTCTAGCAAATAACAATCTCTCCAAAAGGTGCACTACCCAAAAGTAGCCTCTGAGAGCCTTTTTATAGGACAGTGGGGGAAACACTTTTATGCCTTATTGTGGCAACACTCAGTGTCTAATCAGACCACATCTGTAATCATTTACAATTTTCATATCTACCTCAGACATAACTGCATGCCGGCTTTAGCAGCAATCCAACATTTGTATCTGGGTGCGTTAGGGTACTTTCACATTAGCGGCAGGGGAGTCCGGCAGGCTGTTCCGGCAGGTGAGCAGCCTGTCGGATCCATCCTTCCGCTAGTTCACGTGTGCCCCCAGACTGCCGCTCCGTCCCCATTGACTATAATGGGGGCGGAGTTTCGGCGACAGCACGGCAGCGCACGGCGAGAGGCAGCCGGACTAAAAGTACTGCATGTCATAGTTTTAGTCCAGCTGCCTCTTGCCGTGCACTGCCATGCTGCCGCTGGAACTCCGCCCCCATTATAGTCAATGGGGACGGAGCGGCAGTCCGGTGGCACACGTGAACTAGCAGCAGGACGAATCTGACAGGCGGTTCACCCGCCAGAACAGCCTGCCGGATTCCCCTGATGCTACTGTGAAACTAGCTTTATTTTAAAAAAAAATGTTTGTCATTCATTGTATGACGTCCACGTGCTCTTAGGGCATATGGAAAGAATTTCTCCTAATGGTTAAACACTATGTGGTAATTTATCAAATAGAAATAAGCCTAAATTAGGCTTATTTCTGGTGCAGATTGCGGCGCCAAAGTCCTTTGCTCCACAATCTGCGACTTCCCACTCGCACCAGGTTTACAAAAGGGGGCAGGGCTTGGGTGGGAAAGGCCCAGGCCAGCAGGCCCATCTCACTTACCATTTTCTACGCCTATTTTAGGCGTAGAAAATGGTCTAAATGTAAGACAATTTAAAGAAATTCCACAGCACTTCCAGGAATGTAAATAAAACATAGTGTTCTTTAATCACCAAAGCGACGTTTCAGTCCTCTTACTGGGACTTTTCTCAAGCAGTGAGAAAAGTCCCAGTAAGAGGACTGAAACGTTGCTTTGGTGATTACCACTTCACATCTGGACCATTTGCCCCCTTCCTGACCAGGCCTAATTTAGCAAATCTGACATATCTCACTTTATGTGGTAATAACTTTGGAACGCTTTTACTTATCCAAGCCATTCAGAGATTGTTTTCTCATGACACATTGTACTTCATGCTAGTCATAAATTTGAGTCAATATATTACACCTTTATTTATGAAAAAATCCCAAATTTACCATAAATTTAGAAAAATTCGCAATTTTCTAAATTTCAATTTCTCTGCTTTTAAAACAGAAAGTGATACCTGATAAACTATTTATTACTTAACATTTCCCATATGTCTACTTTATGTTGGCATCAATTTGTAAATGTAATTTTATTTTTTTAGAACGTTAGAAGGCTTAGAAGTTTAGAAGCAATTCTTAAAATTTTTAAGAAAATTGCCAAAGCCCACTTTTTAAGGACCAGTTCAGGTCTGAAGTCACTTTGTGGGGCATTCCACAAGAATTAAAGGAAAATGGAGATCAAATTTTTTATTTTACTTTTTTGGCAGATTTTCCATTTTAATCCAATTTATTCTTTAACACATCGATGGTTAACAGCCAAACAAAACGCAATATTTATTACCCAGATTCTGCGGTCTACAGAAACACCCCACATGTGGTCATAAACTGCTGTATGGGCACATGGCAGGGCGCAGAAGAAATGGAGCGCCACATGGTTTTTAGATGCCATGTCCCATTTGAAGCCGCCCTGATGCACCCTTACAGTAGAATCTCCCAAGAAGTGACCCCATTTTGGAAACTAGGGGATAAGGTGCCAGTTTTATTGGTACTATTTTTGGATACATATGATTTTTTGATCATTCATTATATCACTTTATGGGGCAAGGTGACCAAAAAATTGGTTGTTTTAGCACAGTTTTTATTTATTTTTACAGCATTCATCTGAGGGGTTCGGTCAAGTGACATTTTATAGAGCAGATCGTTACGGACGTGGCGATACCTAATATGAATACATTTTCTTATTTATTTAAGTTTTACACATTAATAGCATTTTTGAAACAAAAAAATTATGTTTTGATGTGTCCATGTTCTGAGAGCTATAGTTTTTTTTATTTTTTGAAAGATTTTCTTATGTAGGGGGTCATTTTTTGCGGGATGAGGTGACAGTTTTATTGGTACCATTTTGTGGGATATACGCCTTTTTGATAACTTGGTGTTGCACTTTTTGTGATGTAAGGTGACAAAAATGGCTTTTTTTTTTACACGATTTTTTAATTTTATTTGTTTGACGGTGTTCACCCGAGGGGTTAGGTCATGTGATATTTTTATAGAGCTGATTGTTACAGACGCGGTGATACCTAATATATATACTTTTTTATTTCACTTTAACACAATAATAGCATTTTTGAAACCCAAAAAATTATGTTTTAGTGTCTCCATGTTCTGAGAGCTATAGTTTTTTTTATTGTTTGAGCAATTTTCTTATGTTGGGGCTCATTTTTTGTGGGATGATGTGACGGTTTAATTGGTACTATTTTGTGGGACATACGCCTTTTTGATCACTTGGTGTTGCACTTTTTGTGATGTAAGGTGACAAAAATGGCTTTTTTTTACACAGTTTTTAGTTTTTTTTACGGTGTTCATCCGAGGGGTTAGGTCATGTGATATTTTTACAGAGCTGATTGTTATGGATGCGGCGATACCTAATATGTATACTTTTTTTTAATTTCACTTTAACACAATAATAGCATTTTTTAAAACAAAAAAATTATGTTTTAGTGTCTCCATGTTCTGAGAGCTATAGTTTTTGTTGTTTTTTTGAGCAATTTTTTTATGTAGGGGCTCATTTTTTGCGGGATGAGGTGGCGGTTTTATTGGTACCATGTTGTGGGACATATGCCTTTTTGATCACTTGGTGTTGCACTTTTTGTGATGTAACGTGATAAAAATGGCTTTTTTTTACACCGTTTTTTTTCACGGTGTCTATCGCACTGGATCGATCATGTGATATATTTATAGAGCTGGCCGTCATGGATGCGGCAATACCAAATATGTCTATCTTATTTATTTTTTTCTATTTTTAACATTTTTTTAAAATTTCTTACTTGGGGAATTTTTTTTTCACATGTGAAACATTTTATTTTATTTGAGTTTTTACACTTTTCGTCCCCCATAAGGTCATACAGCGATCTAGAAGGCAGGGACACCTGGGCACTGTCCCTGCGTTCTCTAAGGGTTGCCCTGCTGTCACTGACAGCGGGCAACCCGATCTGCAGCTGCACGATTAGCGTACAGCTGCAATCTCTGAATGGACGTTCAGAAACGTCCATTCAGAGACAGAAAACCCCCTCCCGGACGTTTATAGTCTATGGGCGGACAGGAGGTGGTTAAAGAACATTACAGTTTATTCACATTCCTGGGAGTGCCGTGGAATTTCTTTAAATTCTTTTATTGGATGAAGGATCGCTTCCGCAGCAGCTGGCACACCACCATTGCCTCTTCATAACTCCGGCGGATCCACCGCCAGGTATAGGGGTTATATAGACTGGCGTCTAAAACGTCGGTCTTAATAAATGTGCCACTATGTTCCATACCATTCTATTTTTCTATTTAATATGTGGTCTCTGTGCTGAGGTGTCAGCTGTAGGATTGTGATGTGCTGTATCCACCCTTTTGCATACTAATATCGCAACTATTAACTTGACATTAAAGAGTTCAATACAAAGTTGGGGCAAACTTTAGCTTGACACTTACAACAAATGTCTTTAAACGTCAAGTTAAAGGTTGGTGCAACTGCATATTTAATCTCTGCAGAAGTTTCCATTTGTAAATTTGTTTGGACTATTATATCATTCCTCACCTTCAACAGGAATTCTATGAAGGCATCTACAGTGTGTATCTTGCCAGGCTTTATTAGCAGGGGATAGTATTTTGCATACCTACGGAAATGAAAAAGTTTCTTATTAAGTTTTATACAGTCGGTCTAGCAGAGCTGTTCTTGGAGTCATAGGCTTGTGCTATACTGACAGCTATATATCACTGCCCTGTTGCTCTGCATTACTCCAACTTATCAAGACTAATATGATGGATGGTCATTTGACTTAGCTTTACTATAAGTGAGGCAACAAAGGACTGATGGAGCAATGTATAAGAACTTCTGAGATCACTATAAATGGGTATTTCAACTTGGAGAAATAGATTTATGTTGGGATTCTCTGCTTTAGTTTAGTGTATTCATGCAGTTTTCACATTTGTCATGCATTCAATTAAAACTGTCTTTAGCCCAGTCAGGAGCCTTACTGGAGTATAATATGGCCTTATGGTAGTGACTAAAGCTTGTAAAATGAGGCAGACAGAATGGAAACATAGTCTAATTTCCTTTCTCATAAACCATATTTAAAAATGGCATTTTACAGGATTGTAAATTTAAAATGAATACAGTACTTTGTAAGCCTGAGGAGAACACATTAACAATCCCGTACAATTGCAATTAAATGGTTCAGCATCTGCCACTACATTTAATTCTCTTTGATCATGGATAGAAAGTGCTAAGTCCTAAATCGTAATATCAGTGGCTCACCAACAGGTATAGTCTGGAAAAGGTGCTCTCCCCAGAGGAAACACCCTAAGCCCGGAGGTAATCACACATATGTAGATGTTAAGAATAAAACATTTGGTGGGGGGGCACCCAAATCTCTGAATAATGTATGGAAATATAGACCATTTTATTATTTTATAATAATTTATTCAAGGTCCTGATATATCAAAAAAAAGTTTAAAGTTTAAAACAAGATTATAAAAAATCTATAAAAGATATATATACACAAAGACAATTACTGTGCATATACCGATGCATGTACGTCCTAATTTTCAATAAAGCAGTGTTCTGCACACCTGTTGATCAATGTGTCAATACGGTATAGCTGCGAAAAATATATATGTGACCTGTGCAGCTCGCCGCTTCTTACCAAAATTTCAAACTCTAATGTTTTAAATACTAATATTTCCCCTCAGGTACAAATCAACGCATAGATGCACGAGAGGAAGAGGACCTGCAGTTCTCAGCGGGACAGCAAACTCCGTCGGTACGTAAAATACACGTCCACTGTCCCTTGTGTACAGGTAATTATTACTGTTTGTTAAGAAGTGATTGTAAATCCAAAGTCTTGTATCCGACATCTCATATGGTTACTTTCTATATAGCCAACAGTACCGTCACACTTGTGTCATATCGGGTGCCACTTAGGCTACGTTACCCGTCTACTGTGTTCAAGTATATACTGTCAGTAATGCTTCTGAGGATTGTGTTCAATCGGTGTCTCACACCTCACATTACCATCATACTCATATTCTATTAGGTGCCACACTGGCTACATTCATTACCCATTCGCTTGGTTCAGATTAGCGTTGAGCGAGCATGCTCGGCTGAACTGCTGTTCGGCTCAAGCATTGCTATGCTCGGCACATTGCAGTGCTGGGCCGAATACTGCGGGTGCTCGAGTACAATTTAATACAATAAAAGTCAATGGGAGACCCAAGCATCAAACTAGGCACCCCCTTCTCTGGAGAAGGAGAGGATGTCTGGTTCACAAAAAAAGGTTAGAAATTGATGGAAACCCCATCAAAATGGTTTGGAAACAGCATTAAGAGGATGGCTGGATGCATCTTGGACGCCTATCTGTCATGGTCTTACCTTCTTGCTGTTCTCCTTCGTTTGACATGTGCTGGCGGCCATCTTGGTTTCTGGGTTTCTTGTAGCCTTCCACCCTGCGGCTCCTCCTTCCCACTGGGAGGAGCTGGATGCCTAGCTCATATATATAGGAGGTCTGTGGCTTCAGTTCCTTGCTTGGTCCTCTTGTGTACACATGCTTCTAAGACTGCTGCTGCTTCTGGTTCCTGATCCTGGCTTCGTCTGACTACCCTGCTGGTTCCTGATCCTGGCTTCGTCTGACTACCCTGCTGGTTCCTGATCCTGGCTTCGTCTGACTACCCTGCTGGTTCCTGATCCTGGCTTCGTCTGACTACCCTTCTGGTTCCTGACCTCTGGCTTCGCAAAGACTCTGCTCGGTTTCACCATCCGTTTGGACTTTTGCTTTACAGCTTTATTTTCAATAAAGCCTTCCTATTTTCTCTTATCTCTTGTTGTACGTCTGGTTCATGGTTCCGTGACATTAGGACCAAGCCATGAATTCTGACGGTACAGGGCCATCCTCGCTACCCACGCTGGTTGCCAGACTTGATCAGCAGGATCACCTGTTGGGTCGGTTCGCTGTGGCGTTGCAAACCCTGCTTGAACGCACGGCTCATTTCGCTCCCGTTGCCGATGGGTCGGTTGTCGCTCCTGGGCTCGCTCCTACTGCCGCTCCGGTTGTTGCGCCAGAGTCTACCCCGAAACCTGTTGTTGCGCCTGCGGTGTTTCGGGGTATGACCGGTTCTGCCCCTCTTCCACAGCGCTTTGGGGGAGAGCCAACTCAGTGCCGAGGTTTCCTTAACCAGGTGGGCATTTATTTCGAGTTGCTGCCACATGCCTTTCCTACTGAGAGATCAAAGGTGGGCTTCTTGATCTCGCTGCTCTCGGACAAGGCCTTGGCCTGGGCCAGCCCTTTATGGGAGAACAACAATCCGGTGGTTGCCGAGTTTTCCGGTTTTGTTGCTTCTCTTCGGAAGGTATTCGATGTGCCGGCTCGTGCTGCCTCTGCTGCGAAGCTCCTTATGTCCATCAGACAGGGTTCACGATCCGTAGCTGAATACGCCATTGAGTTTCGTACCCTGGCAGCAGAGGTGGGCTGGAATAATGAGGCTCTGGTCGCTGCTTTCTCTCATGGTCTCTCGGATGCCTTGAAGGATGAGGTTGCAGCTAAGGACCTACCAGTTGAGCTCGAGTCTCTTATTTCATTCCTGATTTTGATTGACACCAGACTCAGGGAGAGACCTTCCTTTAATGAGAACCTGCGGAGGTCTTCTAACAGATTGGTGCCTACGTTTGCTGTCCCACCCGTGCCTCCCTCTCCTCCCACGCCTCCTGGGGATGACTTGTCTGGGGGTGAACCCATGCAGCTGGGGTTTGCTCGCCTGTCCGAGGGGGAGAGGGCACTCCGGAGACGCGAGGGCCGATGCATGTACTGTGGTCTCGGTGGGCATTTTCGGTTGGCATGTCCGAACCGTCCGGGAAAACGCTCGTACCTGAGATCCTGTCGGGGGCAGATCTTGGGTGGAGTCTCCTCGTCCCCGGTTTCCCGTGTTGACAAACCACTGATCACTGTTGTCCTCTCCTGGGTCGGGGGCTCGGTGACGACCCAGGCGTTGGTGGACTCTGGTGCTGGTGGTTTGTTCATTGATAGTGTGTTCGCTGCCGCCAATTCCATTCCTCTGCAGGCTCGAGGTTCCCCACTGGCTCTTGAGGCGATAGACGGCAGACCCCTTCTGCCGCCACACGTGACTCATGAGACCCTTCCAGTGGGGATAGCCATTGGTGCCGTTCACAGAGAGTCGGTCTGTCTCCAGGTTATTTCGTCTCCACACTACTCGGTGGTCTTGGGGTACCCCTGGCTCCAGAAGCATAATCCGACTTTCGATTGGAGATCGGTCGAGATCCTCTCGTGGTCACCGCAGTGTGGGGCTAGTTGCATCCATGGGCCTGTCAAGTTGCTGTGTACTTCCTCGGACTCTCTGTTGCCTCCTGAATACGAGGAGTACCGGGATGTATTCGATAAGGTGCGCGCGGTTGCCCTACCTCCGCACCGCCCATACGATTGTGCCATAGAGTTACAATCTGGTGCCGTTCCTCCTCGTGGCAAAGTCTATCCACTGTCGGTAGCGGAGAATGAGGCCATGGAGGAGTACGTGAGGGAGGCGCTTTCACGCGGACACATTCGCAAATCTTCGTCCCCGGCAGGGGCTGGATTTTTCTTTGTGAAAAAGAAGGGCGGTGAGTTGAGGCCTTGCATCGATTACAGGGGTCTCAATCGCATCACGATCAAGAACGCTTACCCGATACCCTTGATTTCCGAGCTGTTCGATCGCCTTAAAGGGGCCACGGTCTTTACCAAACTCGACCTGAGGGCGGCATATAACCTGGTAAGGATCAAGGCGGGCGATGAGTGGAAGACCGCGTTTAACACCAGGACCGGTCATTATGAATCCTTGGTTATGCCCTTTGGGTTGTGCAATGCGCCCGCAGTCTTTCAGGAATTCATCAACGATGTTTTCCGTGACCTGTTGCAGCAGTGTGTGGTGGTCTATTTGGATGACATCTTGGTATATTCTGAATCCATGGAGGTCCACATTCTGGATGTCAGACGAGTGTTGCAACGGTTACGAGAGAACAAGCTGTTCGGTAAGCTTGAGAAATGCGAATTTCACCGATCCCAGGTAACCTTCTTAGGTTACATCATTTCCGCTGAGGGGTTCTCCATGGATCCTGAGAAGGTTTCGGCTGTCTTACAGTGGCCCCAGCCCAGTGGTCTTCGTTCCCTGCAGCGCTTTTTGGGCTTCGCCAATTATTATCGGAAGTTCATCAGGGACTTTTCCATGCTGGCCAAGCCTCTCACGGATCTGACCAGGAAGGGCAGTAATTCCCAGGTCTGGCCGCTCGAGGCCATCCGAGCTTTTGAGGCCCTAAAGTCCGCCTTTGTGTCGGCTCCGATTCTGTCGCATCCCAACCCTGGGTTGCCCTTTGTCCTCGAGGTGGACGCGTCTGAGACGGGAGTAGGCGCCCTTCTGTCTCAGCGTAGAACACCAGAGGGTCCTCTGCTTCCTTGTGGGTTTTACTCCCGGAAACTGTCTTCCGCGGAGTGCAACTATCAGATTGGTGACAGGGAGTTATTGGCCATCGTGCAGGCCCTTAAAGAATGGAGGCACTTGCTCGAGGGTTCGGTGGTTCCGGTTCTCATCCTGACGGACCACAAGAATCTGACCTACCTTTCTGAGGCCAAGAGATTGACACCACGTCAGGCCAGATGGGCTCTGTTCTTGTCACGTTTTAATTACGTGGTCTCCTACCTACCCGGTTCCAAGAACATCAGGGCGGATGCCTTATCACGGCAGTACTCCGAGCTGTCCAGGGAGGAGTCGATTCCGACTTCGGTCATACCTCCGAATCAGATCCTGGCCGCCATTCGCACCAGCCTGACCTCTCCCCTGGGTGAGCAGATTTTGGCGGCTCAATCTGGTGCTCCCTCTGGGAGACCCAACGGCAGATGTTTTGTGCCTGAGGAGTTGCGCACTCGGTTGTTGCGTACCTACCATAACTCCAAGACCGCGGGGCATCCTGGAAAGAATCAGCTGTCCTGGGCTGTTTCACGTCTGTTCTGGTGGCCTTCCCTACGTTCCGACATCGCCGCATATGTAGCGGCATGCTCCGTTTGTGCCCAGAGTAAGTCCCCTCGGCACCTTCCGTTGGGCCTTCTGCAACCCATAGCCACCGGGGAGCGCCCATGGTCACACCTGGGGATGGATTTCATTGTGGACCTCCCTGCATCCCGAGGCCATACGGTCATTCTCATGATTGTGGATCGGTTTTCCAAAATGTGCCACTGTGTTCCTCTCAAGAAGTTACCCTCTGCACAAGAGTTGGCCACGATTTTTGCCAGGGAGGTCTTCCGGTTGCACGGTTTGCCTAAGGAGATTGTGTCGGATCGGGGGAGTCAGTTTGTGTCCAGGTTCTGGCGCGCCTTTTGCTCCCAGTTGGGGATTCATCTCTCCTTCTCCTCGGCCTACCACCCTCAGTCCAATGGGGCCGCAGAACGATCCAATCAGGCCTTGGAGCAATTCCTTCGTTGCTATGTCTCCGACCACCAAGACAATTGGGTTGACCTCCTGCCTTGGGCTGAGTTTGCCAGGAACACGGCGGTGAACTCTTCCTCTGGGACGTCTCCCTTCATGGCCAATTATGGGTTCCAACCTGCCGTGTTACCGGAGGTATTCTCTCCCCAGGATATTCCGGCTGTGGAGGATCACCTTTCCGTCCTACGTGCTTCTTGGGTACAGATCCAGAGGTCCCTTGAGGCCTCTGCGCAGCGCCAGAAACTCCAGGCTGATCGCAGACGAGCGCCTGCTCCTTCCTACCAGGTCGGAGACCGTGTATGGTTGTCCACCCGCAACCTCAACCTTCGAGTGCCCACTCCCAAGCTGGCGCCTCGCTTTGTTGGTCCCTTCCGAGTGCTTCGCAGGGTAAACCCGGTAGCCTATGCCCTTGCGCTTCCTCCTGGCATGCGGATCTCCAACGTGTTTCATGTCTCCCTGTTGAAGCCACTGGTGTGTAATCGTTTCACTTCCTCGGTTCCTCGGCCTCGTCCGTTCCAAGTGGGCAATCGTGAGGAATATGAGGTGAGCAATATCCTGGACTCACGCCTGGTCCGCGGTCGGTTGCAGTTTTTGGTCCATTGGCGTGGTTATGGTCCAGAGGAGCGTTCCTGGGTTCCCTCCGCAGATGTCCATGCTCCTGCCTTGCTCCGAGCCTTCCACGCACGCTTCCCTCAGAAACCGTTTTGTGCTCCGCGGAGGAGGGGCCCTTGAGGGGGAGGTACTGTCATGGTCTTACCTTCTTGCTGTTCTCCTTCGTTTGACATGTGCTGGCGGCCATCTTGGTTTCTGGGTTTCTTGTAGCCTTCCACCCTGCGGCTCCTCCTTCCCACTGGGAGGAGCTGGATGCCTAGCTCATATATATAGGAGGTCTGTGGCTTCAGTTCCTTGCTTGGTCCTCTTGTGTACACATGCTTCTAAGACTGCTGCTGCTTCTGGTTCCTGATCCTGGCTTCGTCTGACTACCCTGCTGGTTCCTGATCCTGGCTTCGTCTGACTACCCTGCTGGTTCCTGATCCTGGCTTCGTCTGACTACCCTGCTGGTTCCTGATCCTGGCTTCGTCTGACTACCCTTCTGGTTCCTGACCTCTGGCTTCGCAAAGACTCTGCTCGGTTTCACCATCCGTTTGGACTTTTGCTTTACAGCTTTATTTTCAATAAAGCCTTCCTATTTTCTCTTATCTCTTGTTGTACGTCTGGTTCATGGTTCCGTGACACTATCATCTATGACATACAATAGACAACCACAAAAAGGCTATATGCCAAAAGTCAGGCATGTGGAAGCCATCCATGAGACAGATAGCACACCTTACAATGGCAGCCTTGTGCACTATGAGACATTCCAAACCAGCTGTCATCTGACTGAGAGCCAGTAAGCCTCAAAGTTGTTTCACATCTTTTGGATGGCTTGGGTGGACCTGCGCACCTAGATCAATATCATTAGGGTGACAAAACGTTTTCTGATTGTCCTAACATAATATTCAATAACCTTTGTATACAGTTTTGTCATGTAAAAACTAATTTTCATAAACATGGGCATATGGGAAAGACATGCAAATGAGCAGAATCTGCCTTGTTTTTCAGTTGAAAAACCATTTGCATGGAAAATTTGCGATCTACACTACTCACGAACAGCGCCATCTATTGGATTCATAGTCTTGTCATAAGACTATGAAACCAATAGGTGCCGCTATTCATGAGTCATGAACAGCGCCATCTATTGGTTTCATAGTCTTATGGCAAGATTATTAGTCTTGTCATAAGACTATCAAACCAATAGATGGTGCTGTTCATCTTGTTGGGGCACTAGTAAGTGGGGAACCCTGCTCAACAGAGTCCACACACCTTTTAGCACTCAGCCTATAATAGCCTGCACTAACACTGAGGTGTATATCTGATTGCTGCTATCATTCACACATCTTCTAGCACTTTATCTGCGGTAATATAAGCTTGCTAGGGGGTATCTGAGGACTATTTCCCTGCTTGTAATGACTCATAAACAGCGCTATCTATTGACACGACTATGAATCCAATAGATGGCGCTGTTCATGAGTAGTGTAGATTGCGAATATTCTAATTGCTAATTTTTATTGCGAATTTTCCATTCAAAAGACTGAGTGTTACACAGTTGAGCAGGGTGCCCCACTTACTAGCGCCCCAACAAGATGAACAGCACTCTCTATTGGTTTCATAGTCTTATGACAAGACTAATAATCTTGTCATAAGACTATGAAACCAATACATGGCGCTGTTTATGACTCATGAACAGCTCCATCTATTGGTTTCATAGTCTTATGACAAGACTATGTATCCAATAGATGGCACTGTTCATGAGTAGTGTAGATTGCGAATTTTCCCATATGCCCATGTTTATGAAAATTAGTTTTTACATGACAAAACTATATAGAAAGGTTATTGAATATTATGTTAGGACAATCAGAAAACTTTTTGTCACCCTAATGATATTGATCTAGGTGTGCAGGTTTACTCAAGCCATCCAACAGATCTGAAGTAACTTGTTTTGCTCTCAGTCAGATGAGAGATGGTTTGGAATGTCTCATAGTGCACAATGCTGCCATTGTAAGGTATGCTGACTGTTATCAGTCTCATGGATGGCTTCCACATAGCGGGCTTTGGGTATATAGCTTTTGTGTGGTTGTCTATTGTATGTCATAGATAATAGGAGTCCAAGATGCATCCAGCCATCCTCTTAATGCTGTTTCCAAACCATTTTGATGGGTTTCCATCAATTTCTAACCTTTTTTTGTGAACCAGACACCCCCTCCTCTTCAGAGCAGGGGGTGCCTGGTTTGATGATCGGGTCTCCCATTGACTTTCATTGTATTAAATTGTACTCGAGCACCCGCAGTATTCGGCCCAGCACTGCAATCTGGCACCTAATAGAATACGAGTATGATGGTATTGTGAGGTGTGAGACACCAATTGAACACAATCCTCAGAAGCATTACTGACAGTATATACTTGAACACAGTGGAAGGGTAACATAGCCCCGATATGACACAAGTGTGACGGTACTGTTGGCTATATACAAAGTAACCATATGAGATCTCGGATACAAGACTTTGGATTTACAATAATTTCTTAACAAACAGTAATAATTACCTGTACACAAGGGACAGTGAACGTGTATTTTACGTACCGACAGAGTTTGCTGTCCCGCTAAGAACTGCGGGTCCTCTTACTCTCGTGCATCTATGAGTTGATTTGTACCTGAGGGGAAATATTAGTATTTAAAACATTAGTGTTTGAACTTTTGGTAAGAAGCGGCGAGCTGCACAGGTCACATATATATTTTTAGCGCAGCTATACCGTGTTGACACATTGATCAACAGGTGTGCAGAACACTGCTTTATCCAAAATTGGGACCTACATGCATCGGTTTATGTACAGTAATTGTCTTTGTGTATATATATCTTTTATAGATTTTTTATAATCTTGTTTTAAACTTTTTTTTAGATATATCAGGACCTTGAATAAATTATTATAAAATAATATAATGGTCTATACTTCCATACATTATTCAGAGATTTGATTGCCCCCCAAACACTTTATCTTTTACATCTACGAAACTGCTAATTCCACTTCCATATGTCCTGTTAAAATGTTTACGCAAAGAGCCATGAACCCCAAATAAAAATTATTTCTTTATTGATGTGCCAATCAAAGGCAACAATGAATAATGGCATGATATGTTATTAATACGTACTCACATACTTGTGCAAAATTTAGTATTGGACTAACCCTGTCCTCGTGAGATTTATGAAAAATTTATGATTTTTTACATTTAGTGAAGAAGAAAAAAATTGTACTCTGAAAAAGTGGTACAGATGCTTCATAAATATGGTGCTCATCCTGAAACCATATTTCTTAATGTATCTACAACAGACAACTGGCATACATACAATAACACATCTCCCCAATACAGCTATAACTCTTCTGACTTTTTTCACAAAGAACATGATAAAACTGGCTGCCTGCAGACACCACTAGAGGGAGCTCAGTACATGAGATTTAATCCAGTTACAATTATTGGGAGCTTTAAAAAATCACTTTACACTTAGCTCCCACTAGTAATGGCTGCCAGAAATAATTATTTTATATCAGGAACAGAAGAAAGTTCTGGAACCCACTCCTCCATGTCCTACAGCAGTTGTGTGGTCTGCCTCCATGGAATGTACTGTCTTTAGATCTAAGCAGTTAAAATAGCAGCTATTCCTCTTTATCAGCATATGACGTACATAATGATCCCATGGCAGGATACATGAATGGCACATTTTTATAGTGCTACTAGATCTTCAACAATATGCCAATTTTCATGGGAAAGGATGGGAAATAAATGCCAAATCATTTATAGCTAGTACCTAAAAAGACATATTCTTTCATACCCCTTACATCACACAAAATGCTGGGATATCTCACTCTGAATGTTTCACATTCTGGGGCTTGATATCTTGTAAAAAAAAGTGTGGACTTTTTATACACTAGGCAGATGATCTGCCCAGTATAGATAATACTGCTGCTCTTTTGAATTAAATCACAACTGAGACCTAGTCAGGGACCAATTTTATTTTAATTTATTTTTTGCTTATAATGCATACATGTGTAATGTTTTGTTTTGTCCTCAAATGTTCTATAGCAGTGATGGCTAACCTCAGGCACTCCAGCTGTGGTGAAACTACAACTCCCAGCATGCTCCATTCATTTCTAAAGAGTTCTGAAAACAGCCAAGCAAGTGTACATCTTGGGACTTGTAGTTTTACCACAGCTGGAGTGCCAGAGGTTAGCCATTACAGCTCTATAGGATGTGTAGTATAAATAGTATAAGGAGCAGGTTCTAGGATAAAAATGTTCCAGCTTAGTGGCAGATAAGGACAAAATCAATGTACATTCCGTAACTTAGTATAAAAAGTACTACAACGACAAGCGTATTTTTCAAACATTTCAATTGGACTATTAGATACTATTAGATTACATTTAAGTGAGCATATGTTTTGATGCTATCATATGCTACGCTTTGAAGTAAGGAGCAACACAATGTCATATAATTTTCATGAATTGTAAAACTTATCATCCGGTTATTGAATGGCAGTTTTGACCTTCCGTTGATTATTGCCCATCAGTTGCAGATCTTCTTTTGTCTAAGTCTAAGCAGGGGTGTAACAATAGGGGGTGCAAGGATTGCAATCACAACTTGACCATAGTTTCTGGGTCCTTTACCTCATATATGTACAGGGAGATTGTAAATGAAATATCACAGTTGGGAGTCCTCAGAAAAAAATTGCATTGCAGCCAGAGGCTTTAGATTGCACCTTTGCGTCTAAAACATTTCACATAACAGAACTTGTAAATTAAACTGGCTGCTAACTACCTGCCATGTTCCCAATTTACATTTTGGTGCATCTCAGGAACAGCAACTGTGAGGACTATATAAAAAATGCGACATCCATGCAGTTATCTACTTATTTTATATCTTCTAAATTTAAAGGGGTGTCCAGTTTAGACAACCCATTTTCACATACTGTATTGGGTCAACCTAAGTTATAACAGGGCGATCCTCCAGCCAGAATGGAGAGCAGTGGAGAGTATCTCTTGCTCTGGAGGACATGTTCTCTCCTGCATTATTTCACAAGCTAGGAGGGCTCCTCGCTACACTTTAATCATTTTTGGTTAATATTATTTTAGCCTAATCTGTCATTGGTTTAGAACAAATCTGTTCCCATGCATTAACTTCATGGTTATGTTGTGGTAGGTTTGTACTTTATACACAGCATTCTATATGAGCAAGCAAAGCTGAAGCCTTAGCTTGTCATAGGAGGTAGATTTATAGTAGGCAGGGTTGGACTGGGGTTCCTTAGGCCCACCAGAGGAAATTATTCTCGGGGCCCAAATACCATATTAACAATAAAGTCTAATAGATCTTGATACAAAGATATAGACCCTAGTGGCAAGTTATTGGCTCCAAAAGTTTTTTTTCTTAGACCTTTGGGGCCCACCAGAAGATCCTTTGGTACTCTGGTGGGCCAGTCCAACAGTGATAGTATGTGAGCATTATCTAAATGTAAAAAGTCTGGCACAATGTTACCCAGTTGAAAAATGTTTTATCACTCTCATTAAAGGGAACCTGTCACCAGTTTTATGGTGTCCTAACTAAGGGCAACATAAATTAGGGACTGATTCTCTTAGAAAAATGTTGGGTCACTTTCTTTAATTGACCCAGTCAATCTGCCAACATCTTGTATTGAAAAGCTCCAGCTGATAATGATGAGTCATGAATATTCATGAGCTCCTGACTCTCCCTGCCCACCTGCTGCTGAATGACAGTTATTTTCCATATGAATCAGCAGCAGGTGGGCAGGGGAGTGGCTATAGCTCTGAATTAAATATACGCTGGACTCAATGACATCACGCTGGACTCAAATCAGCTCATTAGCATGCGGCATGCGGCATCTTTGTGTGTATATTATGAGGTAATCATCTGTCACACCAGTAAGTGAATATATCTAAGGCACTTTTTAGTAGTTAATGATTGTATATAATTAGTTAGATTATAATCAAATATCCACATGACAGGTTCCCTTTAAGGCTGCTTTCACATCTGTGGCATGGTGATGCAGCCACCAGTTCCAGCAGAGAATGCTGGGAATTGGCCGGACACAAACCACAGTGTGCAGCGGTTTCTGTCCGGCCAATTCTCAGCACTTTTGCCGTAGTGTGGGCAGACCTCCGATCTCCCATTAAAGTTATGGGTCTGGTGGGTATTCCAGTTGCATCCGACAGTGCCGGATCCAGAGAACTCTGCCAGAACAGCCTGATGGAACTGGTGCCACACATGTGAAAGTAGCCTTAAAAAAAACAAAAGAGTCTTTCAGGTATGATACCTTTTAATGGCAAACAAAAATAACAGCAATCATGTTTTATATCAAGCTTTTACTGCTCTCTTTGGTCGCACAGCAGCTGTTGTCACAGTGTAGATGTACCCTTAGTTTTCTACAGGAGGCATAGAATAAAAAAGTGTCTGAAGAAACACACATCTGCAGTATATATATGTAAAAGTAAAAATGTTTGTTTCTTCTTCATAGGCCCCTACGTGCCTTGACTGATGTCAACCAAATGTGATACTCTTCAAGATCCAACTTAAAATACTAGGGTTTGGCAAGTCTAGCCGACAGGGTTCTGGAAGGCTCGAATTAAGGAGCAAATTGATTCTAAACAAATCATATTTGTTACGAATTTTACAAATAATCATCTGAAAAACAAATTGGAAGCTTTTCTTATTCGCTTCAGACGAATTACATACAATGGTGAGCAGCACCATTTTACTGTACATGTTGGCGGGCAAAACCACGAGGGAGAAAGAAGAAGGATGCTTATATAACACTGGGGGTGGATTCAGAACATTTAATTGCACCTATGTCTTTAAATTACAGGAAAAAAACCACCTGCAATTTTGGTATCATTTAATAATGTGTACTAAACCGGTGACTTTTCATTTATAGTCCTCATAATAAAATGACTGGAAAATGGAGAAAGATGCTAAACGAAAGACCCATGCCTCTTCTTCTCAGAATCAAAATGTGGGTAGCATCACCAGAGTAGTAGTAGTAGTAGTAGTAGTAGTAGTAGTAGTAGTAGTAGTAGTAGTCACTACTGAAGATAGTCAAGAGAGTCTCCTTGTTGATGAGTTGTATGAGAACAGTCAGAGTTTGGATTGTTTATGCATAGCTGTGTTGGGTGTGGTAATAGTGGCACCAATAGAGGCAGTGGTAGCAACAGTGGCACACAAGGAAAACACAGAGCAGGGAATCGAAAGAGGGGATAAGGAGCTCACAATGAAATATCACAGTCTCAGAAAAGTGGTGGGGAGAATGAGGACTATGACAAGGATTGTGTGTGTAAATTAAATGAGCCATAGGCATTGAAAAACAAACATAGACACCACGGCTCTATTGCAGCACACAAAGCCCAGTTATTGTGGGAAAACAGATTTGGTAGCGCAACAAGAGTGTCCTCCTTCTCCTGGTCTTCTTTACATCCATGTGCAGTACAGTGTGCTTGGCATCCTCATCATCACTTATTGACACTCCCACTCCTCTTCCTAATCAGCTCCATTGTCAGCCATCGATAATATGTGTGGCCAGGAAATAACTCCACATGCCTAGTAATCTGCTAATGCGCAGGCTTAAATCTCACCTGGCCAAGTTGCTGGCAGTGCATTCTCAGCTGTACCATTTAGTGGAATCTGCTGCCTTTAGGGAGCTGATGGTGTATGCTCAGCCTTGTTAGAAGACACCTAGCTGTTATTAATTCTCCCAAAAAGCCAACTGTGCCTTGTATTCACGTGGTGGAGAAAGTGGGCCACTCCTTGCAATTCCCGCTGTGCAAGAAGGTGCATGCCATGGTGGTTACCTGGAGCAGCTGTTATAGGAAGAGACAGTACATGTATTTCACGGCCTATTGGGTCCATGTTTTTCACAGAGAGGCTGCACAGCAGCAACAAGGCCAGGTTCTATTGACACCTCCACATTTGTCTCGGTCTGGTTTCCACACAAGCCGCTTATCCGCCTCCTCCATGGATATCCTCCTGTCCCCAGCAGCAGCATAGTAGAGCTTTGCTCCCATTCCCTCTCCCTACTATCATATATAGAGATGAGCAAAGTATTGGAAAATTCGATACTTCGTCATGAAGCACATTTCTTAGTAAGTAGTGGGTGCAAAGACAGGGAACAGCGATTGCACTGCTCCCCGCCATTATATCCCTCAGATGCCGCGTTCATAGCTGAAAATAAAATCATACTTACCCTCATCCATTTGGTCATGAAGAGCTGGCCGCCGCAATTTGAAGATCTAGCATGAAATCATGCGCGCCCGTGATGACATCATCACATCAGCCGGCGTGGTGATGTCATAGGTCACCACACACCACACAGCTCTTCACGTTCAAACAGATGAGGTAAGTATGATTTATTTATTTTTTTCCACCATTCAGGGAAAATCGATTTGTTATTACGAAGCACGAGGAAATTTGGCTTTGAGGCAAATTGAATTTTCCATGAAATTCGGATCAAGGTCCACTTTGTAGACTTCGATTCTCTCAACACTAATCATATGTATAAAGTGAAGCATTGCCATGTGATGTTAGAGCTGATCGGATTGAGCAACAGTTGCCACCAAGCTGATCACTTGCTAAATTGCATCAAGCAGCAAACAACCTGCTGTCCCTCCATCAGCAAGGTGGTCAGTGAAAATAGTTGCAGTATCATGCCTGCACTGAATAACAAATGAGGATTGCATGGTGTACATAATAAACCTAGTCGTGCAACCCTTTAAAAAAAAAGTACACTGACTTGCGAAAGGTGCTGGTAACAGGGATCTCAAGTCTCCCGGCCGTTCAGGGAGTCTCCCGCTATTAGATAGCGGCTCCCTAACACCCCCATGTGAGACAATATATCCCGGAAAGGTTCACTGATAGCAGAGCAGAGAGATAAGAGAAGTGACAGGACACAGAGTTTAGATTACAGGTTGAATTAACCCTTTAGGGTCAAATTGGCTTCTCAAGGAGATATATATGTTAAAGGCATCCCTTCTTCTGTCTCATTCAGTAGCTATAGAACTATTGAGAGAGTTGTATTTTTATTAAATACATTTACACATTTAACCCTCCATTTAAATTTTATTATTTACCCCAGTGTTAAATTCACCCCCCCGGATGCTTGATTTTTTTCCTACAGTCGGGTAGATAATTAAACACAGGGTTTTAAAGATTAAACTTCCTGACTCAGACCAAGAGCCAACTCAGCGAGTCAGCCAGTTAATCGAAGCATCCGCACATGCGCATTGCGCGACCTAAGCTTCGGTTCACTTGCTTCTTGTCAGCTCAGCGAATGAACCGAAGATTCGATTCATGAATCGGTTCATGTGAAAGATCCGAACTTCCCATCTCTAGTTTACTCGCAGTAAACCTTTCCGGCAACCTGTAGCAGTGTCCCCTTCTCGGCGTGTGCGCACAGTGCAAGAAGAAGCCGATGCCAGCAGTCCGCAATGGTGCATCAGGCTGAGCCTGTGCGCACGCGCGGGATCTCAAAGCAGGAGAGGGGGAGGGAGGGAGAGGCGGCACTGAGGAGTAGAAGTTGGCGCTGGGCACGAACGGCGATGCGTGCGGCCGGGCACCATGCATCCACAGACCTCCCCTGCTTGGGCACCTTAATTCAATGATTGACAGGTTAGTAAAACCTGTTTTTCCGCAGAATAAAGCCACAAATAGCTTTTATAAGGCCACCTTAGAAATCAGAATGCTACCCTGGACATGAGCATATGTTTAGCTCACAGGGCTTATAGGTGGTGACAGAATCCCTTTAATCATATACATAAATATGATAATTTGGGGCAGGGTAATGAGCCCAGTCCTCCACAACATAGAGCAAAGTGTGCAGATACTGCATATGTCTGGAAAATGTAATAAAAAGTTCGTGAAAGAAAAAAAAATGAAAACCTCCCTGAAATGAGAAGTGCACCTCCCTGAAATGAGTTTTTGCAGGTTGGGATGTCTGTGGTAATATCCAGGAGACTGTCCTCGCATTTCAGCCATTCTTATGTGACAAAGAATGCTTTCCTGGACTTGCAGCGACAGAACGGTCTGCCGTTACACTGCTTAATCCACAACGTTCCAACTCGCTGACATTCCAATTTGTATATGCTATAGTGTCTGTATAAGCAGCGTAGAGCCATGAATGATTTTGGCATACACCAGACCACCTCAGCAGGAAACATGTGTTGTTTCATGGTCAGGCAGTGGTGGCTCATCAGAGATGCCTGTTGAGTACTGAAGCCATGCAAAGAGGCCACAAAATTTGTCAGAAGGGACAACTGCAGCATAAAAGATGTCATCCCCTGATATTTGTTCTAGAACAGACGCTTAAGGGACCACTGCGGAAGAAGAAAAGCTTACACATCTTGCTGTCTGTCTTGCAGCTGTTTGGGACCCAAAAGGAGAAAGTCCCATGGGGATGAGGATAAGGAGCTGCCACTGGAGGAGAAGGAGAGGAAGGAGAAGTAGTCGGTGGTGGAGGAGCAGGATCATGAGGATGACGATAATACCAACAACAACACCCAATCATTTTAGTCGGGGGAAGGACTGTAAAGAACTGGCTCCATGGGCACACTGGCTAGAATAGCAATCTGTATGCTTGCTTTCTTACGTACTGACAGGTATATCATTCACACAAAGCAGTCTGATGATTACTGGAAAGCTATGCTTTTAGTCCCTTGCTATAAAAGGAATACTGTATGGGTGAATGTTTTCCTCCTGTTAAAAGAAAAGCCAAATTTACTGTAGTGCTCTGGAGCAATGGTACTTTTGACTATGGACATTTGAGGACATTTACCCTTATTGCTACTATGCAAAGCCATCCACCCCATACTTTATTGTACTGTTCTTTATGCTATTGGGTGCAGTTACCTGTATACTGTTTCATATTGTTAAACTGCATTGATATGTTTATTGTAATATATCCTTCCTGTTCATCTGCACTGCACTATGGAATGGGTTAATGCACAACCAGTTAATACTGAGCGACATTATAGCTTTCCACCTATGTAAAGTTTTGGATGGAAAAAAACAGACACTCTGACCTTCTGACTGTCTGGTTTAGCTCTGTTGTTTAGGTCTGAAGACTTGTTTATGTCTAGAAAAACTGCTTATTCATTCCCATACACTTGCATTAAAGCTCTTTACAAGTCTATAACAAAGGTAAAATTGTAACAGTGTTTCTGTTTAGGCTGTGATTCTCTACTCCACCCTCCCACTCCCAGCTAGAAACTGTATATAAGGAGAGCTGTCAGAGCAGATAGGTACCAGTGCTTAGTAGAAGAGACTCTGCCCATCTGCAGATAGGGAACAGGGTTTTGTAAGAAAGATTCTTCCAGACTGCATGAGCGACCAGAAGAAGATGCTGAGATGGTGATGCTGAGCCACAGACCCCAGGTTACCAGCCTGTTGACCAGGGATCCAGCTGGATGACTGAGTCACACACCTTGGGCCACCAGCCTCTCGCCAGGGTACCAGCATTCTGAGAGAGACAGGGACAGCTAAATCAGGCCTTTCCTCGGCATAAAACCTTCTTCTGCCCGGGAGGAGACTGGAGAAGCCAGCCCGATGCCTTGCCTGTATTGTTTTGCACTTGAGTTCATCCAGTAAAGAAGTACACTGGTTTACTGCAGACCCTAACATTCTGGACTTATTTGCCATTGAGGTGTACCATACTTTTTCATCTCTTCCAGAGGTATCAACACCTGGTGACAACACTGTGTCTGGGGGACCCAGCGTCGCGTTGACACCACCCCAAACTCAGCTACTGCACAGGAAGCACTGTGTATGCAGCTTGCCACAGCTTTTGGTGAGTAGACACCTGCCACCTGTGTGTCTTAGGCCTCCCTCTTCCTCCGCAGAGTCAATCACCTTCCGCCATCTCCACTACCACAGGCAACAGAAATTGCAGCAGCCAGTTCAGTATCATGATGGAGAAATGTGCTGCATTGGACTGAGGCAAATTAGCAAACAGACACAGTACAAAACTACTGTGAAGGTTGTACAATGAGGGCAATACTACTGTGAGGGGGTGCAATTTTTTTTAAGTATTGGGTGAGGGGGTGCCAGAGAAAGGACCTGCCCCAGGTTCTAAACACCCTAGGCACGCCACTGACTTGCGGGCATGACCAAAGTGTTAGAGTGGCATTTTATATTCAATAGCTGTTGGCAGAACGATCAGATATTTCTCCCAACTCCCTCCCAAGTTGGAAGCTCCCCACGTACTTTAGACTGGCGGTTAAACACACCATTGTGTATGAGGGCCTTTAGTTCAAAGATCTGACGCCCCCACTATCTCATGGGCAGATTGCTTAGATCCTGTAACATTACAAAGTGTAGCACACTATACTGCTCCAGTAGAACCAAATATCACAGTGCAGCACTGACTGATCTATTGAATGTGTGCTTGACAGCTAAATTGGTCACAAAAATGATGTTTTAAAATATTTAAATTAGCCTCTAGGAGCAACAGGGGCATGGCCATTACATCAAGAGGCTCAGCTTTCTCTACAACTGCCGTGCCCTCTGCACTTTGATTGACAGGGCCAGGCAGTTTAAAAGTGATCACACCTGCCTGAGCTGAGAATCTAGAAATAACAGCAAAGACCTCATTGGTCCTACAGGCTGATTTGCATATATTAAAACATTATTTTCCTTAGCAAAGCGGGCGCATATGAACCTGGGACCAACACAGATGCCTTCAGCTGCCCAGCCCACATCCAATATGTCAGCCAGTTTCATAGGTGCAAATGCTGACCAATCCCTTTTAAAGCTAGGAGCATCAGAGCATTATGTACCTAGCCTGCGACTGACTGTTCAGGGGGCTCATGTGGCTCACTGGACATTGGCCTACTGGGAGTCTTCCTGGTGAAGTCTATGGCAAGTCTGCCCCTGCTGTTGACTAATTGAACATACTGTAGGTCCTCTCCCACACGAGATTCGAGTAACTGCCTGCCAAGTCTATCTACAGGATAATGGGATTGTTTCCAAGTCTATGCTGCAATTTACCCTTAGGAACAATCATTTATCTTTTGCAAAAAATATATATCTACAACACTGTATAATCACCATGGGTGGTAAAATTTAAGAAAGAATATAAGAAGGGTTTGTTTATTATTGAGCTGATAAAATATAGCTTTTGTTTGTTACTGTTAAAATAAAGTAACCGTGTCCAAAATTAAAATCAGGGAACTAAATTGTGTTTCTGGTTCTGCAGGCTGGGTGTCCCTTCTAAATGCAAGCATATATGGCTCCTAAATGCAGGCTCACAAGTTGGTAATGGATCATTTATGTGTGAACCCTAAATGGTTGGCTGATGTTGGAGCACCTGCCCTGAGACAACGGCAATCCCAAGCCAATCAGCTTACGTTCCTCATATGGGACAGCTTCCACTCCAAACAGAAAACCCCCAACGTCTACAGTCAGGCCATCAGATATAATCATAACTCTTCAAGCCCAACAGACTGTCAAGGTCCCTCTCATGACAGAGGTGAGAAGATCAAAGAGACTGGCGAAATGTGAGGGTATTTGACAGTCTTTCTGTTTTTTCCTTTCAGTGTTATGTTTGATAATGACCACACCTCTTGTCAGGTGCAGCTTGGAGTCATTACTGAGGCCTCATTTAGTTCTGACTAACACTACTTACCTTGCGGTTGATATTTCCTGATTGAGTTGGTTGAGCTGGTGTGTTGTTATTTTGCATCTCCTGCTCCTCCATTCTGCTTTAAGCTAAGTGGATTTTGTCTTGCATTTTATTGTTAGCTTGTGTGTGTTGTTGTCTAGGTGTCAGGGAGACGCTGATTCATTCATCTGGGAAGGAACCAGTAGTCTGATTCCCTTCCACCATTCCTAGGGCCTTCCAGGGTCTTCAGGGCCTAGGTTCTGGTGTATGAGTATTTCCACCTTCAGGGAGAGGTCTAGGGATTCCTAGGAGGTCACCATACCTCTCCCTTAGCTTTGAGGCCAAGACTCCGGTATATTCCTTCTGTGTGTCATTTGGTGTTACCCCCTCCCCATTACTCGTGACACAGACAGGGATGAACATTATTAAACCATCTTAAAAGGACAATGTATGACCAAGTCATCGGAGCCACAAGGATACCCAAAAGGCAACCCCTCCAATATAGTGAAAAAGAAGATAGCAATCGAATAACTTTAATAAGACCTACAACCAGTGGCGGATCCAAGGGGGGCAACGGGGCAATTGCCCCCCCCTGAGCTGGCGGCGGCGGCGGGGCACAGGGAGATGAGCGCTTCCTCGCACTGTGGAAGCGCTCATCTCCATAGTCATCTGTATCGCCGTCCTCAGGACAGCGATACAGATGGCTGTGCTGAGGCAGGGGAGGGAGAGGCGTGTCCCTTTCCCTTCCTCTGATAGGCTGGAGGCACTAGGCTGGCAGCCTATCAGAGGCCGGCGCAGGCGGCGCAATGACGTCATCGCGCCGCCTGAGCCGTACAGCGTGGGAGTTTTTTTTTTTTTTATATATATACAATACTTTTGCTGGCACATGGGGGGGCTGTTATTAATACTGGCACATGGGGGGCTGTTATTACTGGCACATGGGGGGGCTGTTATTACTGACACATGGGGGGCTGTTATTACTGGCACATGGGGGGCTGTTATTACTGGCACATGGGGGGGATGTTATTACTGGCACATGGGGGGATGTTATTACTGGCACATGGGGGGATGTTATTACTGGCACATGGGGGGATGTTATTACTGGCTCATGGGGGGCTGTTATTACTGGCACATGGGCGGATGTTATTACTGGCACATGGGGGGATGTTATTACTGGCTCATGGGGGGCTGTTATTACTGGCACATGGGGGGATGTTATTACTGGCACATGGGGGGATGTTATTACTGGCACATGGGGGGGCTGTTATTACTGGCACATGGGGGGGCTGTTATTACTGGCACATGGGGGGGCTGTTATTACTGGCACATGGGGGGGCTGTTATTACTGGCACATGGGGGACTGTTATTACTGGCACATGGGGGGGCTGTTATTACTGGCACATGGGGGACTGTTATTACTGGCACATGGGGGGCTATTATTACTGGCACATGGGGGGCTGTTATTACTGGCACATGGGGGGCTGTTATTACTGGCACATAGGGGGACTGTTATTACTGGCACATGATTGGGGGTTGCTCTTGTTACTGGCACATTTTTTGGGGGCACTATAGGGGCATCTACTGAGGCCACAAATAAGGGGTAATTTATATGAGGCGCTCTGTACAGTACAATTTTATACTGGGACACATTATGGTGGGTACTATGGGGAAGGGGGGAGAGGAGTACTATGGGGTCATCTATGGGGGGCACTAAGCAGGGGTATTTTATACTTGCAAATTATAGGGGACACTGAGGGCATCTACTGGAGCATTTTATACTGGTACATTATGGGGGGCACTAGGAGGAAGGGGGGAGAGGAGCACTATGGGGGCATTTACTGGGGGCACTATGTAGGGGTATTTTATACTGGCACATTATGGGGGCACTATGGGGGCATTACAAGGTTTTTTTTTTGCACTGTCGGGGGGGCATTATGGTGGGCTTTATTACTCCCCATGGTATGACCCCCTAGTAGCAGCACCAGCCTCTCCCTGCTCTGCTATCCCTCCTGCCCCTTCTCCAAATCCTTATTATGAAATCTTTCTCATTAGGATAAAACACAACATCAGCTCCGCCGAGCCCCCAGCCAAAGTGTTGAAGTGGTGTCCGAGATCCCCAAGGGCCAAGCCAAGTCAAGTACTGTAATTGTAAGTTTTCATGTGAAATATGTTTGTTATATACATATAGCATACACTGTGCCCCACAATATACAGTATACCTCTACACTGTGTAGTCTATTCTATAAGCACCATTGTTTTGTGGCAGCGGACAGAAAATAATCTGGAAGTGCCCCTCCCGAGACCAGGCTCTGGATCCGCCACTGCCTACAACCCACAGCTAAGAGGTACTAATGAAAACTACAAAATGTGCTATACAAGCATGACTGTCTGAAAACAATAAGGGTCATTTGCGCTGCAATCTGGGACTTTTTCCCCTTTTCCGCCACACAGCAGGTCTAAAAAAGGGTGTGTGCCGTGGATGGGGAAAAGAGTGGGCCAGCAGGCCCATCTCATTTATCAGTTTCTACGCCCGTTTTAAGCATAGAAAATGGTCTAAAACTACACCAGCAAGGGAGCTGCCGTAGATATAGACAAGTGTAAAGTCCACCCAATTTATGTAATGGCTGGCGCCTCTACATAACTTAGGCAGATGAAAGGCCAGCGCAGGAGGGATGAAGACCAGAGTGTAAATCACCGGTTTTCATAAATGTCCCCCAATATTCCCAGACCCTCTCCTGCTATAACACAGACAACCACCAAATCTGAGAAATGTTTTGATCAGGAATTTATTGCCCTTTGATGCACAAAAAGGTAATGTAATGTAAGGATCTTCAAAACCTCTCACCATGTAATGACTAAAGTCAGAATACAGCTCCCAATACACAGCAAGACTATACGATTCCTTGGACAGTAACATACAGGGGCATTGCTATGGTCTCAAAAGATCCAGGGTCCAAGTCTCAATGCATATATGCTGACTTCTCGATTCCCATCCCCGAGCCAAAGACAAATTTTAATTTCTGGATGGATATTGCTTTTTAAATTAAATCCAGCACTGCCAAACATATTCTATAGCACTACATACCTATTACATCCAGTGACTTACTGGTGATGACTCCTCTGAGTCATCGCTCAGAGTTTGCCACACAAAGTGCCATAGAGATAGTACTAGTACTACACAAATAATGCCCACTTCATAGATTGCTGCAACACATTGCCCTCAAAAATAATTAAGCGCAGCACATAGTGCCCATTAAAGTAATGGTGCAACAAAAATGCTGTCTCACAAAAGTAATTGTGTCAAGCTGTACCCTAACAAAAATAGTACTAAAGCAGTACTTTCAAAAATAATTGTGAAAAGCAAAGAGCCCCAATAGTAATGCTGCTCACCAAGTAGCCCTAAATTTTTTGTGTTAAGCAGAGCTTCCTCAACAATTATAGTGCTCCCTTATAGTGCCCAAGAGTTACTGTGCCAATGTGCCTCATAAAATAGTGCTCCTAAAAGTTCAAACAATAGTAATAATTCTCTCTGAATGCCTTCATTTGTAATAGTACTCACTACAAAGCTTCCATTAATAATAATGTTCCCCATAGTGCCACCTCTTGGAACAGATTTCCTATGAGTCAATGTATGACTTTTTAACTAGTCTTGGAATGTGACAAGGGAAAATAGCCAGAGTGAGATGCCTTGGATGGATCTTAGGGAGGGACTGACTCCGAGACCAGCTTTGTTTGGAGACTTAATGACAATGCTCCATGGAAAAATTATATGCAAAGAGGTATTTTCCAAAGAAAGGGAACCATCTTGATAGGTGGTGCTAATGCATTTAACAAAGATGTTTCAAAAAAGTGTGTTTGAAGAAAATCATTATCTCTAAAACTGTGAGTAGACTTGCCAATATAATGTTCAAATAAATGTTACACTGAGCATGTGGCTGAACAGCAGCTTCCCCATGGTGCCAAGGAGCCACAGCAGTGAACAGAGGAGGGGGCTGGATTGTAGTATGCAAAAATACACCCTCTGATACCTGTGTTGGAAAAGTAGAAATTATCCTATTAAGGAAATCTGGTGAAAACTCCTTAAAATGATCTTGCTCTGTCTTCTCTTTGTGTCTTAATTGTTTATATATACTACACTTATAGCTTTTTGCAAAGGGGATAACAATAATACGGAGGTTTTTTTTTCCAGCTGGGGTATGGACATGGTCACCTGTGTAGATTCAGCCATTGACTAGCCTCAATGGCAACTTGTCACTTGGGGACACATCATTTCTGAAGCCAGTCATTGGCTGCAGTGCTACGTGTAAACATGTCTATACCCCAGCTGCAAGAAAATGAGCCGGGGACCAGAAGATGGATGAAAGGGAGCCAGGGAACAAGACTGGAGCAGTGGGGAGGAGGTAAGTATGAATCTTTTGATAGGCAATTCAGGCTAGGCGCAATCAATTAATAGTTTATTCATGGAAAAAACTCCTATAGGATCTTCTTGTCTTGATGAAAGCATAATGAAAGATACACTTATTATTAAATGTATTATTTTGTGGTCACTATTTCCCCGGAGACCTCCGACCTGTTCTTTTGATATCCTGCCTCGCCTATTGGTTACAATTAGGTCTAGAAGTGCCCCAATCTTGTTGGGTCCTGCAACAGTTGTGAAAGGTAATTGTCTTTTATTATTGACACATCACGCACTTACATGTCTGTAGAGATGGCCCTGCGGTTCGCCCGGCGGTTGTTTCGCGGCAAACTTTGCTAGTTCGCGGTTGGGCGAACATATGGCGATGTCCGCCGGAGTCATATTCTTTTACATTGTGAAGAACTTTGACCCATGACACATCCATCAGGTGGGACAGGACAGCCAATTGAGACGTTTCAGCACATGGACATACCCCCTACCTTATAAACCTGATCTGGCAGCCATTTTACATTCAGTCTTTTGCCAGTGTAGGGAGAGGTTGCTGTGTGGAGCAGGGACAGGCTGTTAGGGACACCAAATGCTAGCTAATAGGGCCACAAAAGTCTTTTTAAGGACTGGTATAGGTGTGCTATCGATAGGTGTGACTTACTGAGGGGTGCAATATACTTATAATATACTTTTTAACATAGAAAGTATATTATAGTGTATTTGTATTGTGCAGCAGTTGTGTGTGTTTCTGCTGCGATACTGCAGCTATACAGAGTACCAAACGCTATTGGAACAAATAATTTCAACTGGTGTGATATACCAGTTGCCCCCCCAAAAAACTGATTGAGGCAGGGGTGTGATATACCAATAATATACTTTCTATATAGTGCATTTGGGTACTGCAGCATTTGTTTGCGGTTTTGCTGCGTTACCACATCTACACAGAGTGACAAACGCTATTGGAACAAATAATTTCAACTGGTGTGATATACCAGTTGCCCCCCAAAAAAACTGATTGAGGCAGGGGTGTGATATACCTATAATATACTTTCTACTAGCCGATGACCCGGCGTTGCTCGGGTATTTATTGCAATTTTATATTAAATAACAGTGACTTTCACAATGGCCGCCTCTTTAATGGTGACTGCCCCTTTAACAGTGACTTTCACAGTGGCCGGCCCTTTAAACGTGACCGCCCTTTTAACAGTGACCTCCACGGTGCCCGCCCCTTTAACAGTGAACTCTACAGCGCCCGCCCCTTTAACAGTGAACTCCACAGCGCCCGTCCATTTAACAGTGAACACCACAGCTCCCATCCGTTTAATAGTGGCCCCTGCCCCCATGCATGTAGCAGTGTAATTGTGCCATCATACGTCATATGACTGAATATTTAAGGACCTGCAAACTGCTAAAACCTGTGATCAGTTGTTATGGCAACCTGGAGTAGGACCTGCAAGCTTCTATTGGCTGATAAGGGACATGTGACCGTGTGTAAGGCAGTTTGGATTTAAGTGAAAGGCTGGCAGGCTTGTATTGGCTAATGCAGGTCATTTTTTGGGAATATCTCGGGAATGGTACGTTCTAGAGAGCTGAGACCCCCGCTTTCCAGGTAGCAAGGGATGTGTATACTAAGTTTCGTAGAAATGGATGGTTGCGTTTTTGAGTTTTCGCTGAACATGCATACATACACACGTACGTCCTTTTTTATATATATAGATATAGTGCATTTTGGTACTGCAGTATTTGTGTGGGGTTCTGCTGCATTAACGCAGCTACACAGTGACAAACGCTATTGGAATAAATAATTTCTACTGGTGTAATTTACCAGTTGCCCCCCAAAAAAACTGATTGAGGCAGGGGTGTTATATACCTTCTTCCACAAATACTGTTTGCTTTTCTATAGGGACTTTGTCACAGGGTCATTTTGAAAATGACAGGCAGAGGAAGAGGCAGGCCATTCTGCAGGGGTGGTAGGGGTCGGGCAGGTGCACCAGGCCGGAGCCTAAGACTACTTTCACACTTGCGGCAGAGTGATCCGGCAAGCAGTTCCGTCGCCGGCAAAATGAACATTACCGGACATTTTTCATGCAACGGATCCGTCGTTCCGTCGAAGGAAATTCAAGCCGGATCCATCAATCCGTTTCATGCCGTAGACTGTTTTTGATGGATCCGTCTGCCGGATCCGTCGTAATAGCGGATCCGTCTATTCCGTTGTCTTCCGTTTTTAAACAGAAAGATGGATCCGGTATTCAAATTTTATAGATGAAAGAGATGCAATCTGATATGCAAATACTACAGTGGCTATAAAAGACAACCGAAGGTCACTTACCACTCAGAAGCTCCCTCTTAAGATTGCAAAGATGTTGCCGGACCATATTCGTTTTGGATTTCAGGCCCTAATCCTGGTTTCACGCTGGAGAAGACGTCTTCAAGCTAGACGGCGTCGTAATCATCACTATTGGGTGCAGCCAATAACCTCTGCAAGAATAAGAAGGGGAGTTTTTGAAACTCTGTTTCCTGAATTGAGGGATTATCCTGAAATTTTTTTAAATTACTTACTGATGACCGTAGAAAGTTTTGATGATCTGTTACAACGTGTGTCACCTCACATTTAAAGACAAGAGGGACTGGCTCCGCCGCTGTGTTTCCCCAGCAGAACGTCTATAGCTGACCATAAGGTAAAGAACATACTTATTATATATAGTAAAATTTATTTTGAGTATAAATTTTTTACAGATGATATTTGAGGTTTTTAGTGTGACACCATAAATCTTTTTGAACCCAAATTTGCTCTGTTATACTGGCATCACAGTACAAAGTGCATAATTTTGACCACAAAGGATGCTCAGCATTATTATTTTGACTTCTACATCTTGTATGCTAAAGTTTTCATCCATATAATGGTCATTAACGATGTAGAATGAACTGTGATCAATATTGGTCACCTTGGAGAACAAATCTTTATTGTTTCTTTTTCAAAAAAATTATATTGGCCGCATAAAAAATCTTGACCAAACAAAAGAATGGAAATAAGGTCCCATAGAATTGCGTTCGATTGATGTACCTTGTATATTATGTTTTTCGAAAATCTTTTTAATATGATTACCCTAATTTTATAAATTTTTTTAGGTTTCTGGCAAGGGGTGAAAGTTTCAGCTCACTGCATTTTCAATTTCGCCTAGGCATATCAACTGTCTCCATAATTGTGAAGGAGACATGTCGTGTTTTGTGGGAACAACTGCATGATGATTTTATTCCACATCCTACTAGACAGCATTGGACAGAAATAGCTGAAAAATTTTGGGAAGTTTGTCAGTTTCCCAACTGCATTGGTGCAGTAGACGGGAAGCATATTCGGATATCAAGCCCCAAGGAACCGGATTAGAGTTTTACAACTACAAGAAATATTTTTCGATAATCCTAATGGCCATCGCACAATATCGTTTTGTTACCGTCGACATAGGGGCCTATAGACGCACCAATGATTCAATGGTATTTAAAAATTCTTATATGGTCCGTAGTCTATATAACAGACAATTTGATTTTCCTCTGCCTCAACCACTGGCAGGTACAGATGGCCCACCCATGCCGTTTGTATTGGTTGGTAATGAGGCCTTCCAAATGTGTGTGAATCTTCTGAAACCATATTCAAGCCGCGGATTAGATTTAAAAAAAACGCACATACAACTACCGCTTGACCAGGGCTCGAAGAATGGTAGAATGCACATTTGGAATTTTGGTAGCAAAATGGAGGATTTTCACTAAACCAATTTATATGAAGGTTGAATCGGTCGATGAGGTTGTAAAGTCTGCTGTGGTGTTACACAACTACCTCCTTAAAAAGAACCACATTTGGAACAGATACCAGAGGACAGCGAAATGGCAAGCATTCAAAGTTTTGGACCTCGGTCAAATGTAACAGTTTCCAGGATGAGAGACTGTTTTGCAGAATTTTTCTGCTCTGAAGCAGGAAGGGTGGACTGGCAGGACCGATTTGTATAAACATTTTGTGATTAATTTTCAAATAACCTTTAATTTCTGTTTGTTTGCCTGTTTGTTGGTGGTTACAGTGTGTTGTATTTGTTTTCGATTGGATTTTTGGTTCAATAAATATTGTTTTGCAATGCACTTTTATTTTTTTAATTATATTTATGTGCCCACGATAGAGGAGCAACACATTCTTGCGTCGCTCCACTGGCGATGGTATATTATGTGAGGCATGTTTATAGAGACTCATTTTCAATCTCCCCACGCTAGAGAATTGACACATACTTTTGTCACTCCACTGGCGCTGGTAGATTCTGTCAGGCCTGTTATGGAGACTGAGGTTAAATCTCCGCACGCTAGAGGAGCGACACATACTTGTGTCGCTCCACTGGCGCTGGTAGATCCTGTCAGGCCTGTTATGGAGACTCAGGTTCAATCTACCCACGCTAGAGGAGTGACACATACTTGTGTCGCTCCACTGGCGCTGGTAGATTCTGTCAGGCCTGTTATAGAGACTCAGGTTCAATCTACCCACGCTAGAGGAGCGACACATACTTGTGTCGCTCCACTGGCAATTGTACATTTGTAAAGGACTGTTCTACATATGCTAAAGTTATCTCCCATCGCTGGTGGAGCGAACTGAGTATATGTCGCTTCAAAAGCGATGTGAGATGCTAGATTTTATTAAACACTTTTTAAAAAAAATACAAAAAAAATGAAATTTTTCAAACAAAAAATATTTTATTGTAAAACATAAATATTTTGAAATAATATAAATGGAAATTTTTTGCAAAAAAAAAAGGCTACAAATGCCTGTAAGTAGGACCTGTGGGAGTAGAAGGTTGGGTGGTGGAGGGCCGAACACTGGTTGGTCCCCCTCAATCCTGTTCCTGTGCCCCTGTGGACATATAAGTGTGTGTTGGGGCAAGCACAACAGAGGGAGTATGCAATCTGGAGGGGGGAGCAGGAGAAGGAGTTGACCGAGCATGAGAAGAAGGAGTGTTGAAACTGGTAGCAGGAAAGTAATGAGGAGGAGAAGGAGAAAAGTGTTGAGTAAAGTGAACGGTGGATTGGGAATGGGGATGGGGAGGCTGGGATGGGAGCTGAGGAGGTTGGAAAGGGAGGAAGGTAGTTTGGGAAGGGTGTTGTTGAGGTTGGGATGGGGGATAGGGCATGGACGGGGGATAGGATGTGGGGCGGTGCTGCACTTGCCGCAAGACACTGTCCACCTGTCTTCGGGTCTGAAACAGCTGGTCGGGCGTAAATCGTTCCATCACGGGGAGCAACGATAACCAATAGTGATGCACCGGACCCAACTGCGATGTCTACACCGCCCCCTCCTGCAGACGTCGCACTGTGTCCTCCAAAGTGGCAACTCTATTGGTGAATCCCATCAAGGACTCCTAAACGAGCATTGTGAGATCCTCGTAGTCCGCCTGACGGCTCCTACCAGTCCTCTGGCGATGCATCAATGCCTCAAAAAGTGGTGCCATTGTGGCCATTGTTGAGTCGCCAGAGGGCACAGGTAGGGGAACATTGAGGTCCCGACAAGCTGTTGGAGTGGGACGAGAGGGACCCGCTGTGGGCGGCTCTTCGGGGACCGCCTCTGGTGCGTCAGCCTCTGGAAGGACTTCACGAGGAAGTCCGGGCGTCCGAGTACTGCTAGATGTGCTGTAAAGGAAACAAAAAAAATTATTAATGAAAAAATTGAGAACTATATGTGGATGTCCCAGACAGAGTGTCAAATGACAGTCTGCCTAGGCCACACACATAGATTGGAGATTAACATTCATAATTATTATAAACATTAGAGCTTACCTTCGCAGCTGTAGGGTACCTAATGCGGCCGCATATCGGTACAGCTGCTTTTGGCTTGCTCTTGAACCACTCGGGCGCTTGACCTCCTCGTTATAGACCTTCTTATAGCGGTCCCTCATTGACCGCCACCGCACCAGGATTGTCGTTCCTGTCCACAAGAAAAAACATAAAAAAATAAAATATTATATAAGTTTTCAGACATGGTTTAGTATTTGATTGAACCTGCCACAACAACAATAAAAAAAAAAATATTGATGTTCACTATAGGTAGCAGTGACCAACTTCAACCAGACACAAAAATAATTTTGATTAAAAAGTAGACATAAGCAGTATGCAACTGTATACTTATGGCATTCCTCCCGTTTACTTTTATTGAGGTCGTCCCAATTTGGCACTATTGCCTCACATATCTCGAGCCAGAGGAAGCGGGTAGCATGATGGTCTGCGTGGCGACGGTTGGTGTGGTCCCACAGTGGTGGTTTGTCCTCCACCATCTGGATGAGGAGTTCATTGTCGATAATCAAACCGCCAAAGTCCTCCTCATCCGTTCTGGTGGAGACTCTGGAACCCTAAAAATAGAAAAAAATAAAATTAGAACCTCACACGAACACGACCACCGCGTGCTCCCCGACTTTCTCTGGCTTTTGCTTGACGACCTCTATTGGAGTCAATAGGACGAGCTGCCTGTAATAGAAATAACAATAATAAAAAAAATTCAAACATACAAATCGTAATATTGAGCTTAAAAAAAAAAATTACTAAAATTTACCGCTTGCTGTCCTCCACCACCGACTTCCTCCTCTCCTGCGGTCTCTGGGCCGGGAGGCCTCTCCTCCGCAGATGATGACTGGGAAATAAAAAAATGAAATATTTAAAATGCAATCATAATATTATAATGCTGAATGCTTAAAAAATTTGCATACCGTGTCATGTCTACGACGACGTCTTGGAGGAGAGATCCCGGCCTCAGTAGAAGATGATGAGCCTATATAAAAATAAAATAATTATTAGATTTGAACTATTATTAATACAACAAACCCACACAAATAATACTTACTTGATATTCTTGTCGAAAATTTTTAAAATATTAACATCTGGCTGGACTGTTTGGGTTTTCCCAATTGTGCAAGCGAGGCAATTCTTTATGAAATTTCTTTTCCGGTATAAACAAATTTCTTTGTATATTTTTTTGACTACATGAGAGAGAAAAAAAAAAGAGTTACCATTTTGCAGGAATACCACCCCTAGCATCCACTATGTACTTGCACCACATGCATTGCCTATGCAAAACTACTTAGGCACTGCATGTGGAGCAAGTACATAGTGGATGCTAGGGGTAGTAGTCATAAGGACTACCACCCCTAGCATCCCATCTACTATGTACTTGCACCACATGCATTGCCTATGCAAAAATACATAGGCACTGCATGTGGAGCAAGTACATAGTGGATGCTAGGGGTAGTAGTCATCAGGACTACCACCCCTAGCATCCACTATGTACTTGCACCACATGCATTGCCTACGCAAAACTACATAGGCACTGCATGTGGAGCAAGTACATAGTGGATGCTAGGGGTAGTAGTCATCAGGACTACCACCCAGGGCCGGCCTTAGGCCTTTAGGCGCCCTGTGCGAGAAAGCTTTACAGCGCCCCATAGTGACCACGCCCCCTCAGTAACCACACCCCTCAGTAACCACACCCTTTCAGTGGTCACACATTTCTCCTCCAGATGGGCAGCATCAGCACATCTCTGTCCCACCCCCGCCCCCGCGTCACCATGGCATTGGCACATTTCTCCCTGTCCCCTCCAGATGGGCAGCATCAGCACATCTCTGTGACAGAGATGTGCTGATGCTGCCCATCTGGAGGAGAAATGTGCCAATGCCATGGTGACGCGGGGGCGGGGGTGGGACAGAGATGTGCTGATGCTGCCCATCTGGAGGAGAAATGTGCCAATGCCATGGTGACGCGGGGGCGGGGGGGGGGACAGGGATGTGCTGATGCTGCCCATCTGGAGGAAAAATATGCCAATGCCATGGTGACGCGGGGGCGGGGGTGGGGACAGAGATGTGCTGATGCTGCCCATCTGGAGGGGACAGGGAGAAATGTGTCAATGCCATGGTGACTGGGGGGGTGGGGGTGGGGGTGGGGGGGGACAGAGTCTGAGATGTGCTGATGCTGCCCATCTGGAGGAGAAATGTGCCAATGCCATGGTGACGCGGGTGGGGGGGACGGGACAGAGATGTGCTGATGCTGCCCATCTGGAGGGGACAGGGAGAAATATGCCAATGCCATGGTGACTGGGGGGGGGGCAACAGAGACTCTGTCCCCCCCCCCCAGTCACCATGGCATTGGCACACTTCTCCCTGTCCCCTCCACTTGGGCAGCATCAGCACATCTCTGTCCCGTCCCCCCATCCCCCATTGCACTGTTGGCACATTCACATAAATCATAATCATTTCTCCAAATAAAAAATACCTATATGTTCTCTAGCTGTAGTGCTGCCGGCTGCCGTGTGGGCCTTGCTGTGTCTGCTGGCTGGGCGCGCTCCGTCTTCTCTCTGGGGGCGGAGCTCAGTGGCTACGCTCCAGCAGCCACTGGTCTGCTCTCTTAAAGAGACAGCAGGCAGGCCAGCCAGGCAGCAGAGCAGAGCTCAGAGCGGCCCCGAGCCCCGCCCCCTCCTCACTCCTTCAGTCCGGATCGGAGCGCAGTGTCACACACTGTGAGTGTGACTGTGTAAGTTCGCCGCCCGCCTGCAGGCCCTGCAGAATAAAGATTTGCGTCACGGCGGGCTGTCGGCCGCCCGGCGCCCCTGTTGCTATGGCGCCCTGTGCGGCCGCACAGCCCGCACACCCCAAAGGCCGGCCCTGCTACCACCCCTAGCATCCACTACGTACTTGCACCACATGCATTGCCTATGCAAAACTACATAGGCACTGCATGTGGAGCAAGTACATAGTGGATGCTAAGGGTAGTAGTCATCAGGACTTCCACCACTAGCATTCCATCCACTATGTACTTGCACCACATGCAGGCCCTATGTAAAAGTACATAGGGCCCCACAGGTGGTACAAGTACATAGTGGATGCTAGGGGTAGAAATCAACAAGACTACTACTTCTAACATGACCTATTTACGACAGCTCCTATGTATAAATACATAGGAGCTGCTTATATTTCTTTTTTACTGCAAACACAAACCAAAAAAAAAAAAACTTTCTACTCACCTCTAATGGTGTCCACCCTTCTCCCTCGCAGGCAGGATCGAAGAGAGAACAGGAAGTAGACTGCGCCCACAGCTCCTCCTATTCGATTGCGCAGGCGCAGAAAGAAAAGCCGGATCCATCACAAAGATTTCCGTCATTTGCCTGATCTACGGATCCGGCTCTAATGAATTCCTATGGAGAAAAACGCCGGATCTGTCATTCCTGCAAGTCTTCAGTTTTTTTTCGCCAGAGAAAAAAACCATAGCATGCTACGGTTTTCTTTATTGCCTGATCAGTCAAAACGACTGAACTAAAGACATCCTGATGCATCCTGAACGGATTACTCTCCATTCAGAATGCATGGGGATATGACGGATCAGTTGTTTTCCGGCATAGAGCCCTTTTGACGGAACTCTATGCTGGAAAAGAAAAACGCAAGTGTGAAAGTACCCTTAGTGGGAAGTTGCAGAAGGTGCGTGCGATTACGTCAAAGGACGCACCAGAGTTGGTTGAGTGGCTCACTCAGCCTTCCGCTTCTGCACCCTCCTTATCCTCTCTATCTGCACCCTCTTCACTCTCTGCTGTGTGCACCCCCAAAGACACCACCACCATATCCCCTCCGCTCGAGTCAGAGGAATTATTATTCCATCTATTCCAAGACCTTACCAATGCGCAGCCATTCTTGGCATCAGATCAGTCTGACGACAGTACCCAGATCAGCCCAAGGAGGGTGGTCCCCGCTGTTGCTGCCTACTTCGAGATCTCTAATGTCAGTGGTGGTGATGATGACGTGTCGATGGACGTCACGTGGGTACCCACAAAAGAGGAAGAGGAGGGGAGTTCAGAGGGAGTGACGGAGCAGCATATAGGAGGAGAAGGAGGAGAAACAGGCAGAATTTCCAGTGTACAGGAGGCAAAAAGAAGACTGCTAATGTATCTGGAACAATCCATCTACAATGCACGGTCACATCTGGCGCTCTCAGGACACCGGCACATGGCCCACAGTGTGGGCTTTTTTTAACGTGTACGCTGCTGACAATAGTGTTGCCATCTGCATTCTGTGCTGTCAACACATAAGTCGCGGTAAGCCCAATACTCACCTAGGGATGACAGCCTTAAGAAAGCACCTGGCCTCCCTTCACCGAGCCGAATGGGAGTAACACCGTCAAAACCCACAAAGCCACACTCCCGACACTCCACGTCCTGCCTCTTCTCCTCTCTCCTCCCATTTGTCCTCCACTCCACCTTCCACCGTGCTGTTGTCGTGTTCATCTGGCAAAAGGCAGGCTTCCATGACTCAAATGTTCAAGCGAAAAAAGATAATGACACCGGATAACCCTCTTGCCAAACGGCTGACTGCCAGCTTGTTGGAACTGCTAGCCTGCCAACTACTGCCATATTGTCACGGCCAGTGAGACTCCTGTTCCTCTGTGTTCAGAAGGAACAGGTCGTCTTACCCTGCTCCTAGTTTAGGGCCGTCCTGAGGGCTAGCAGGGACTACAAGGTTCCGGAGCATGAGCCCTCCTACCATCAAGGTCGGCTCATGCAGCTAGGAGTCAGGGACAGATTAGGGATGCGATTAGGAGGTGACCTGCTCCCTAAATCTGTCCTCCTGGTCGAGCAGCGACCACCATCTTCCATCATCGCATGGCTGAGGGTTTTCCCCATCCTCAGCCGTGACACATATAAACTGGTGGACTCAGAGGCCTTTAGAAAAATTGTGGCCATTGGCACACCGCAATGGAAGGTCCCCGGAAGGAAATATTTCTCCCAGAAGGGCATCCCGGAGCTATATTGCCACTTTCAGCGGCAAGTGAATGTATCTCTGGCACACCGTGTCGGTGCCAAGATACATCTGACCACAGACACGTGGTCTAGCAAACATGGGTACATAACTTTTACTGCCCACTGGGTGAACCTTCTGACGGCTGTCAAGCATGCAACCCATGGCACCCATGTGGATTTGGTGTTACCGCCATGGATTGCATGCAGACCTGCCTCTTCTTCTCCTCCTCCTACTCCATCCTCCGTCTCCTCCTCAGCTGACTTCTCCTTTTCCACTGCTACCGCCTCTCCCCCAAGCTCCCCAGAACCTATTCGATGTGCCAGGTGAGACGTTGCCATACTGTGCTGCAGCTGTAGTGCCTGGAAGCCAAGAGCCACACCGGTCCTGCACTCCTTTCAGCTTTGCGGTCACAGGCTGATCAGTGGCTAACCTCGCTCAATTTGACAGTAAAGTGGTGTGCGACAACGGTGCCAATCTGCTGAGTGCGCTGAAACAGGGCAAAATGACACACGTGCCGTGCATGTCACACATCCTGAACTTAGTCGTGCAGCAATTCGTTGCCAAATACCCCGGGGTCCAGGACATCTTGCGGCAGGGCAGGAAAATCTCTGGCCATTTTAGAAGATCCTACACGGCCATGGCTTGCCTTGCTGACGTTCAGCGGCAACAACACCTACCCGTCAGACTTGTGACTGCCCGACGCGCTGGAACTCCACCTTGCATATGCTTGATAACCTGCTCCAGCAGAAACGTGCACTTAACGACTACCTGTACGAATTCTGTGGCAGGACAGGTTCTGGGAGCTTGATTTCTTTTTCACCGCGCCAGGGGCTGCTCATGCGCGACGCATGTAGACTTCTGCGGCCATTTGATGAGATCACTAAAATGGTCAGTTGCAGCCAGGGCGTCATCAGTGACATCATACCTTACGCCTTCTTTCTGGAGCATGCATTGTGTTGTGTCATTGATCAAGCCGTCGAGGAGCAGGAGCAGGAAGATCAGGAAGTCGCAATGCTGGATGAATTCCCCCTGAGACAAGTCAACAGGAGTCAGAGGAGGATGGTTCCGGGGCAGAGGAGAAGGAGGAAGAAGAGCATGCTTTAAACTTTTCTGGGATCCTTGGTGTTATCCGTGGCTGGGGGGAGAAGACCGAGGACGACATTATCCTGGACGATGAGCAGGAGCCAGGCCACTCCACCGCTTCCAGTTTAGTGAAAATGTGGGACTTCATGCTCCAGTGTTTCAAGAGGGACCACCGTATAAAAAGTATAAAGGGCAAGGACCAGTACTGGGTGGCAACGTACTTAGACCCCCGGTACAAACACAAAATGGCGGACATGTTACCAGCATCACAGAGGGCTGTCAGAATGCAGCACTTCCAGGCCTTGCTTCGAGAAATGCTGCATTCTGCTTTTCCACTCACAGAGAAACAGTTGTGGGTACCAATCCAACAGCGCATGCAAGAAGAGGGCAGTTTGAAGATGTGTTGGTCACTTCGGATATGAGATCATTCTTGCAGCCAACCCGACAGCTGCCCATTGGATCCAGCCTCAGGGAACACCTAGACCGACAGGTGTCCGACTACATCGGGTTAACGGCCGATGTGGACGCTCTGAAAAGCGAGGAACCCTTGGACTACTGGGTGTGCAGGCTTGACCTGTGGACTGTAGACTAACTAAGATATAGACCGTTCGAGTAATAGGTACCTGGTAATTGCGTAGAAAATATATGGAAATGTGGTAACCTTTAATAATTAACTTTTATTAATACTTATAATAAAATAAATGCCCTTAGATATAGGTGCAGAAAAATGGAGAGGGGTGGACATCCACCCCACTCGTGGTGAGTATACGGTACTCCTAGGGAGGGTGTAGGGAAGAAGGGGAAGGGAATGCTGGGTCTCAGCCCCTATTATTACCCTGGTCAGAGGGCCCTTCTCCTAGTACACCGCAACCTCCTATACTACCCCTAAATGTATCCCTGTGCAGTGCTCCGACTGCCCAGCTTCGTCCTGAGGGGGTGGGAAAGGGGGGGAGGGAGTCCCTAGAGGCAGATCAGGTACACCACCCACAGATTCGCTCCCAGGTCCCTGGAAACGACTGTGAAAGGCAACACTAGACCAGTGAAGATCTGTGTCCTGCAAGAAATTGTATGTTAGGGTGTCACTTCGTGAGTCACCCAACATTCATAGATGATTTGTGCTGAAAGGATCAGTAACCATGAGATGGCCCAACGCGTTTCTCTGATGTATTTCAGTTCGTCAGGGGCCCACAGGGATTGATATCAGCAACAGTATCAATGGCCTACCCTCGGGTGGGGGCAGATCACCAAAATTTCAAACAAACTGTGCTCAACAGTGGTTAATGACAACAACTGTGTAGATATATAATTCCGACTTCACAAAACTCCCATAGTGTGGCAGTGTAACATTAGCCGCAATCACAAATGGGGGTGGAAGGATAGAACTTATCTCGTCAGGAGTGACCGGTCAGTGGACCTGTTCCCACGATACAGACTAGTTCCTGTTCCTCGCCAGTCTGTGCGCTGGATCCCGCGTGTGGTAGTACCGCAGACGACGCCGGCACCGCTGCACCATTTAAAGCCGTCCGCGTCATCATTGCTCCGCCCATCATCCCGATCAGGTGACCCATCACGTGACCACAACGTCATGGCCACGTGGGGCGTCATGTGATCGCAGGTCCTGCGACCATATTAAGACAGGGAGAGATTGATAGGGAGATTTTCACGGTAAAGGGGCGTGCTCACAGTACTTAAGTCACACCCGCTAGCCCCCTATGATGGAGTCTCATTAGAATATCTGAGTAATTAAATACTCATGAGACCACGGCGGAGATAGTGTGTGGGGATACCCTACAGGGATAGGGATACCCCACACTGTAGCAAAAGGATGAATGAAATTCCATATTCATTCAGATGGATGGTACGCCGCTGTAGCCCACACAAAAAGTGCCGCGGCGTAACCCAGAGTATTTTGGCCGGTGGAAATCAAAAGGTTAAGGCTATGTGATTAGACTAGATCCCCTATCATGTTATACAGGGGAGAACTTAATGCACTTCAGGCACTGTTGCACATTTCACAACAATGTGCCTAGATGTTAATGACATGTCAAGAAACCATGCAATGGCAAATACAAGCCCGAATGACACCAGAGTGTGCCGCTGCGCAGGAGGTAGGGGATTAACTCAAATAAAACAACTAAATGAAAGTTGTTCATTTAATCCTTGTGGGTGGACAGTTTTTAGTTGAAAGATCCACCAGGTCTCTCTTTGTAGGATCTTTTGGTCCCAGTCGCCTCCCCTATTTGGGGGTACGACGACCTCAATACCCATGAATCGAACTTGTGAGTAATCCGACACCAGAGTGTGCCGCTGCGCAAGAGGTAGGGGATTAACTCAAATAAAACAACTAAATGAAAGTTGTTCATTTAATCCTTGTGGGTGGACAGTTTTTAGTTGAAAGATCCACCAGGTCTCTCTTTGTAGGATCTTTTGGTCCCAGTCGCCTCCCCTATTTGGGGGTAGGACGACCTCAATACCCATGAATCGAACATGTGAGTAATCCGCGCGGGGGATGCCTATTACTTACTCTGCTCCTGAGGAAGGGGTTTATGTATCCCCGAAACGCGTTGAGCCCACCTGATTTAGTTACCTATTAAAGGGATTATACCAGAATACCCTTGGTGTGGACTTCCGTATTTTCCAACTATTCTACAAACGAACCAGGCGAGGGAGGTGGTTGTATTGGGTGTCTTAAGCTATATCCCTCTACACCCCTCCCTAGTGAAGTGAGTTTCGGTGCTAATTCACCTTTTACTTCATGTTTTTATGTATTTTACTGAATATATACTAGCTGCTCTCTGTAGCTCCATAGGGGCTTTTAACTATTATACATAGCAGCTTGTATACATACATTTATATATATTCATTTTAGGATATTTTACACTGTAGCATCTACTACATTTGATTAGCGGTAGGCGCCATTTGGTGATTTTTTCATTTTTATCTCTCTCCTCTTAGTTAAATACAGCAGCATAAAAGGCCTTTTCTGTCCGTTGAATGTCTAATGTTTTGGGCCTGTGACGACCACGTGTTTCAACTATTATCATTAGTTTTTTTTTCAAGAGGGGGATTTCGTTAGCCATGTTTTTAATCCAATTTTATATTTTTAGTTCTTTTAAACATATGTATTTACATGTATTTGTATTGGCCTTCAGTAAAATTTATATCCTTTGACCATCTAATAGACCTCCAACCACATACTTACTTGTTCTTTTATGTACGCTGAATGCATCATTTTTGGGGCCTGTAGTACACTGGCCTGCTGGAAAATTGATATCCAATGACCGTGTAATCTACCTTCAGCCACTTACTTACTTGTTATTTTATGTAAGCTGAATGCATAATTTTTGGGGCCTGTAGTACACTGGCCTGCTGTAAAATTGATATCCAATGACCGTGTAATCTACCTCCAGCCACATACTTACTTGTTCTTTTATGTAAGCTCAATGCATAATTTTTGGGACCTGTAGTACACTGGCCTGCTGTAAAATTGATATCCAATGACCGTGTAATCTACCTCCAGCCACATACTTACTTGTTCTTTTATGTACGCTGAATGAATAATTGTTGCGGCCTCGGAGGAATTCAACACCAATGACGACCATGTGTTATCAAATTTCAACTATTATCATTAGGGTTTTTTTCAAGAGGGGGGATTTCGTTAGCCATGTTTTTAATCCAATTTTATGTTTTTTGTTCTTTTAAACATATGTATTTGACCTGTATTTGTACTTGCCTGCAGTAAAATGTATATATCCATTGACCATGTAATATACCTCTGGCCACATAATCACTTGATCTTTTCTGTCATGTGAATACCTAATGTTTGGGGTGTGTAGTCCAGTGGCCTACAGTAAAATTTTATCCATTGACCGCATAATGTACCTCCTCGAGCTACATAATCAGAATTTCTTTTATGTCAGGTGAATGCCTGATTTTTAAGGCCTATACTCCGGTGGCCTAAAAAAAAAAAATTCTAGGCTCAAACAGGGCACATTTCAGAGAATTTCCCTTTAAGATGCATTACAATGTCCCCTGATTAAGATACATATTTTTTGTTGGAATTTTTGTCATTAATCCCCCTCTAGTATGTCACTGTCCAAGTTGTGGGACTATTTGTACACTTTTACTAAGTATTTGGTGGCTGCAAATATGAGCTGAAGGTTTTTCAGGTTCGCTTGCCATTAAAGTGAATGGGGCACGGCGCAAACTTGCAGTTCGCAAACATTTGATTGTGTTCGCAAACCGTCCCAGCCGATGTTCATCCATCACTACATGTCTGTGCTCCCGCGGTGAGTCCAGCCACAATATGGCGGCATCACTCTGTTGGTATAGCAATTAGCCCTGCTAACAGTGGAGATGCTCTACCTATCAGAGAGCCAGGATGGTGGACCAATCGGGCACTGTGCTTGCGTCATATGCCTCCTGAGTAGTGTTGATCAAGCACCAAAGTGCTCGGGTGCTAGAGTAGAACACTTTGGGATGCTCGGGTGCTCTACAGAGCACCAGAGCACATTGGAAGTCAATAGGAGAACCCAAGCATTAAACCAGGCACCCCCTGCTCTGAAGGGGATGGCATCTAGTTCATAGGAAAAAGTCAGAAATTTATGGAAACACCACTGAAATGGTTCAAGAATAATGAGAATAGTGATGAGCGTGAATATTCACACATTTTTATTTTATCTATCATTAATAAACTTTTATTATAAATATTTTACCTATCATTAATAAACTTATAAGTATTATTTTACCTACCCTTAAAGAGATTCTGTCACCAGGATTAACGATATAGCAATATTTATATGTGCCCATCAGTCTCCATGCAGCGTTTCAAATGATCCCACTGTTTATACTCTGTGTGTGTTAGATTCTTATAAAAAACGATCTTATTGATATGTAAATCACCTCCGTCAGGAGCCCAAGGAGTTGTCACACGATATGTTGGAGCCGAGCCGCGCCCATCGATCCGGAGCCCAGCACCGCCTACCACTTAATTTATTCACTCCACTATCCTTGACGTCAGTTCTTCTCAGTGCCGTAATCTCGCGCAGAGGGAGCCAGCGCATGCACAGTTGACTCGTCAAAGCCGGTGCCAGTAGTCCGCACGGGCGCAGACTACAGTGTCCACTGCGTCTGCGCAAGATTACGGCACTGAGAAGAACTGACGTCAGGGATAGTGGAGTGAATAAATTAAGTGGTAGGTGGTGCTGGGCTCCGGATGGATGGGCGCGGCTGGGCTCCAACATATCGTGGGACAAGTCCTTGGGCTCCTGACAGAGGTGATTTACATATCAATAAGATCGTTTTTTATAAGAATCTAACACACACAGAGTATAAACAGTGGGATCATTTTAAACGCTGCATGGAGACTAATGGGCACATATAAATATCGCTATATAGTTTCAGACCTGCGGTTTGCGGCTTTTATGGGTCGTTGCGGTGGGCGGGCGGCAGTGTCATCGGGTCCCCGTGCAGCATCGGCACTGCCTTCCGGTGAAGAGCCTGTGAGTGAGATCCAGCCCCCTGGATCTCACAGGCAGGAAGCTGTATGAGTAATACACACTGTATTACTCATACAGCCAATGCATTCCAATACAGAAGTATTGGAATGCATTGTAAAGAGGATCAGACTGACAAAAGTTGAAGTCCCAAAGTGGGACAAAAAATAAAGTGAAAAAAAAAGAGTTGAAAAAATTAAGTCCCCCCCCCCAAAAAATTAAAAGTTTCAAGTAAAAAAAAAATTTAAACGTCATTTCCCCCAAATAAAGTAAAAAAAAATTGGTAAAAGATAGGAAAAAAGAAAAAGTTGACATATTAGGTATCACCATGTCCGTATTTACCAGCTCTATAAACATATCACATGACCTAACCAATCAGATGAACACCGTAAAAAATAAAAACTGTGCTAAATAAACCATTTTTTTGTCACCTTACATCACTAAAAGTACAACAGCAAGCGATCAAAAAGGCGTATGCCCACCAAAATAGTACCAATCTAACCGTCACCTCATCCCGCAAAAAATGAGCCTACCTAAGACAATCGGCCAAAAAAAGTATACATATTAGGTATCGCCGCGTCCGTAATAACATGTTCTATAAAAAATAGCACATGACCTAACCCCTCAGGTGAACACCGTAAAAAATAAAAAATAAAAACGGTGTAAAAAAAGCAATTTTTTTGTCACCTTACATCACAAAAAGTGTAATAGCAAGCGATCAAAAAGTCATACGCACCCCAAAATAGTGCCAATCAAACCGTCATCTCATCCCGCAAAAATCTTACCCTATCCAAGATAATCACCCAAAAACTGAAAAAACTATGGCTCTCAGACTATGGAGACACTAAAACAAGATTTTTTTTGTTTCAAAAGTAAAATCATTGTATAAAACTTACATAAATCAAAAAAGTATACATATTAGGTATCACCGCGTCCATAATAACCTGCTCTATAAAAATATCACATGACCTAACCCCTCAGGTGAATACATCACAAAAAGTGTAATAGCAAGCGATCAGAAAGTCATACGCATCCCAAAATAGTGCCAATCAAACCGTCATCTCATCCCAAAAGAAATGAGCCCCTACACAAGACAGTCGCCCAAAAAATAAATAAAACTATGGCTTTCAGAATGTGGAGACACTAAAGAATAATTTACAAGAAAATGCTTTGTTATGTAAAACTGAAACAAACAACCAAAAAAAGTAGTCATATTTGGTATTGTCGCATCCGTGACAACCTGCTCTATAAAAATACCACATGATCTAACCTGTCAGATGAATGTTGTAAATAACAAAAAATAAAAACGGCCAAAACAGCTATTTCTTGTTACCTTGCCTCACAAAAAGTGTAATATAGACCAACCAAAAATCATATGTACCCTAAAATAGTACCAATAAAACTGCCACCCTATCCCGTAGTTTCTAAAATGGGGTCACTTTTTTAGAGTTTCTACTCTAGGGGTGCATCAGGGGGGCTTCAAATGGGACATGGTGTCAAAAAAACAGTCCAGCAAAATCTGCTTTCCAAAAACCGTATGGCCTTCCTTTCCTTCTGTGCCCTGCGGTGTGCCCGTACAGCAGTTTACGACCACATATGGGGTGTTTCTGTAAACTACAGAATCGGGGCCATAAATATTGAGTTTTATTTGGCTGGTAACCCTTGCTTTGTAACTGGAAAATAATTATTAAAATGGAAAATCTGCCAAAAAAGTGAAATTTTTTAATTTTATCTCCATTTTCCATTAATTCTTGTGGAACACCTAAAGGGTTAACAAAGTTTGTAAAATCAGTTTTCCAAAACCGTATGGCATTCCTTTCCTTCTGTGCCCTGCCGTGTGCCCGTACAGCAGTTTACAACCACATATAACAAAGTTTGTAAAATCAGTTTTGAATACCTTGAGGGGTGTAGTTTCTAGAATGGGGTCATTTTTGGGTGGTTTCTATTATGTAAGCCTCACAAAGTGACTTTAGACCTGAACTGGTCCTTAAAAAGTGGGTTTTTGAAAATTTCAGAAAAATTTCAAGATTTGCTTCTAAACTTCTAAGCCTTGTAACATCCCCAAAAAATGAATTGTCATTCCCAAAATGATGCGAAAAAAGGGGTAGTGACGTATTAAAACCTAACTTTTAATAGGATAGTTATAAATCCCAGCTGGGAAATGGACCCCTACCTGACAAACAAAACACAGACACAGAAAAACAGGGGACCTGGTGTGGCAGGTCACCCGATGGTCAAATTGACGTACACGTCCCAGGGTGGAACGGGACGCGAGCTGTATGACCAGTAGGCGTAAACAAAATAACAATAATAATGAAGACCGTGGCATGTGCCGTGGTCTATAAACATGCCAGGGAGGCGAAAATAAGGGTAGGTCTTACCGGTGGTGGGCAAGAGGACCAACCAGTCCAATGCCCTAAGGGAGGTGTTCTCGCGTGTGGATGCGTCCCCCAGTGGTGGTCACTTTGTGCAGGAGGGCCACAGAGAAGAAACTGTCCCTGGTGTTGCCCTACTTGGCCTAGAACTGCCCTAAAGTGCCTACTAATACGGGGTCCGATCCCCGCAAGGGGTGGCCCTGTCCGGAACCTAGCCCTAAAAACAATGACCCTAAATGGCCCTGTGAGGACAGGGGAGAGGGCCCTGTGGGGCTCCAATGGCCTGGGTCAGCCAATGAAAAAGAGGGAGGGGGATTAAACGCTAGTGTGGATGGCTGTAAAATATCCCATACACTAGTATAGATGGATACTCTAGGTCCCCTGTTTTTCTGTGTCTGTGTTTTGTTTGTCAGGTAGGGGTCCATTTCCCAGTTGGGATTTATAACTATCCTATTAAAAGTTAGGTTTTAATACGTCACTACCCCTTTTTTCGCATCTTTTGTCTATTTACGAGTAGATTTGTTGGGGGGCGCCTTTGCACTACCCCCAAAGGACCACCCTTTATTATTTCTCTAATTCCCAAAATGATCCAAACATGAAGTAGACATATAGGGGAATTTAAAGTAATAACTATTTTTGGAGGTATTACTATGTATTATAGAAGTAGAGAAATTGAAACTTGGAAATGTTTCCAAATTTTTGGTAAATTTTGTATTTTTTTTATAAATAAAAATGAATTTTTTGACTCCATTTTAAAAGTGTCATGAAGTACAATATGTGACGAAAAAACTCAGAATGGCCTGGATAAGTCAAAGCGTTTTAAAGTTATTCACACATAAAGTGACACTGGTCAGATTTGCAAAAAATGGCCTGGTCCTTAAGGTGAAATATGTCCGTGTCCTTAAGGGGTTAAACTGCGCCAGATTTATTACAGTGTCTAATGCTGGATGATAAATCCAGCATACCTACAGACCATCTAACTCTATAACATCTGTTTGTTGGCATAGTTTACAAAAAAAAATGCCATTTTAGCACATTTTGTAACACACAATGTTGCATTCTAAACCACATTCCTTTCTGCTAAACCATGTCCCCTGTCGGACGAGATGGAGAAAGTGTCTAAAACTGTCTTGTACAGTTAATAAATCTGGTGCAAGGCATGCACACCAGTTCTTTTAGCATATAGACTGCTAAAATTCTGGTTCATTTTTAATAGTGAATCCACTCCACTGAGTCTATGGATATTGCATGATTGTGATAAAGGTTACATGTGGAGGAATTTACTTTACTGGGTAAGCATTTTTATGGTTAATCCTGGTGCAATGGTTAATCCCGGTTTATTTTTCAGTAGATACAGTGCCTTGCAAAAGTATTCACCCCCTTGACTTTTTTCATGTTTTTGTTACACTACAGCCTTAAGTTCAATGTTTTGTTAATCTGAATTTCATGTGATAGATCAGAACACTATAGTCTAAATTGGTGAAGTGAAATGAGAAAAATATATAAATAAAACTATTGTTTAGAAATAGAAAACAGAAAATTGTCATGTGCGTATGTATTCACCCCCTTTGTTAGTAAGCCCATAAAAAGCTCTGGTGCAACCAATTACCTTCAGAAGTAACAGAATTAGTGAAATGATGTTGTCACGATCAGTGTGGGGGAAAACGACTACACTGAGCACAGGAGGGGAGGGGAACAGTAACTGGGCCTGGAAACTAAGGAAGGAACAGGACACCTCCTAAACAACCCTGATCCGGACACTAACTACCTATCAATATGAATAGACCTTGAAGGTAGGAATATTCATATGCTATATACCTAGGCCCTAATTTCCCTATAAGGTCCTGGAATAAGGTTAGGACCCATTCCTTCCCAGATGGACGAATTGAAGTCTCTGTCTCAGGCCCAGATACAAACAACAGGGAATAATGCAAAACACAAACAAACGCAACACTTAACTTCTGAAGAGAGGGACGAGCTGGAACACCAGAGACGACCTCACACAAGCTCAGCCAAACCCAAATTAAGCTATCTACCCCATAGTCAGAAGGTAGGGCTCAGACTATAAAGGGTAGAAGTGATGACCACTGAGCAACAGCTGAGAAAAGGGAAATGGTCATTAACCCTGTCAATACTGAATCAAGAGAAATCAAGGAGGCTGTTAGATTCCTCCACGCTCAGCCAGTCTTCTTGATCTCCTGACATCAGTCACCTGAGGGACCGTGACATATGTCCTCCTGTGTGCAATCTAAGTGTCATATGATCTGTCATTACATATACACACCTGTTTTAAAAGGCCCCAGAGGCTGCAACACCTAAGCAAGAGGCATCACTAACCAAACACTGCCATGAAGGACCGGGCAAGGAGGACATTAATCAGAGAGACAGCACAGAGACCTAAGGTAACCCTGAAGGAGCTGCAGAGTTCCACAGCAGAGACTGAAGTATCTGTACTAGAGATGGCCTTGCGGTTCGCCCGGCGGTCGTTTTGCGGCGAACTTTGCATGTTCGCGATTCAACGAACACGCGAACATATGGAGATATTCGCGTCTGCCATATTCTTTTACATTGTGAAGAACTTTGACCCATGACACATCCATCAGGTGGTACAGGACAGCCAATTGAGACGTTTCAGCACATGGACATACGCCCTACCTTATAAATAAACCTGATCTGGCTGCCATTTTACATTCAGTGTTTTGCCAGTGTAGGGAGAGGTTGCCGTGTGGAGCAGGGACAGGCTGTTAGGGACACCAAAACGCTAGCTAATAGGGCCACAAAAGTCATTTTAAGGACTGGTATAGGTGTGCTATCGATAGGTGTGATACACAGAGGGGTGCGATATACTTATAATATACTTTTATAATGAGTCAAAAACACATAGATCTATATAGTGATCACCTGGAAGTCAGGGGCCTAGGGGCTAGGGGCTTACTAGGGCCATTTTTATATAGGGTAAGGTTCCGGACGGGGTCGCTCTTATCAGGGCGGGTGGTCTGTGGTTAGGCTATCAGGACCAGAATAGCACCCCCCTGTAGGGCAATATCAGGGACAGTTCTTTGCCCACCCTGTCCTTCAATATCACATCATCATCTAGCCCAGGGATAGATGTTTTTTGCTTTCCCTCTGGGATTCATGGATGTGCACTGGAACCCCCCGGATTGTGGTAGGACATATGGTTTCTTATTTGGTGCCGCTGAGCACTTGTTATTGCCTACCACATCTATGCTTTTTGCTTAACTTTAATCATTTAATTTATTTTCATTTTGAGGGATATCTTTTCCATTCACACGTCTGCAAAATGGGTCTGCATCCGTTTTGCAATTTTGCAGAATAGGTGCAGCCCCATTCATTTTTAATGGTGCCGGAATGTGCTGTCCGCAACCACATTTGCGGATCCCCACTTCCGCATCCGTGCTTCCGTTTCCGCCAAAAAATAGATCATGTCCTATTCTTGTCTGCTATTACAGACAAGATTAGGCATTTTCTATTATAGTGCCGGTGATGTACGGTCCGCAAATTGCGGAATGCACATTGCCGGTGTCCCTGTTTTGCGGATCCGCAAAACACTTACGGACGTGTGAATGGAGCCTCATAGTAACATTATTAAAGGTTACGTTTTATCTTTATGTATATTCTAATGGATTGCCTTCTGTGTACAATGTTTAATATACTTTCTATGTTAGAAAGTATATTAGTGTATTTGTATTGTGCGGCAGTTGTGTGCGGTTCTGCTGCGATACTGCAGGTATATAGAGGGACAAACGTTATTGGAACAAATAATTTCTACTGGTGTGATATACCTGTCGTCCTCCCAAAAAACTGATTGAAGCGGGGTGTTATGTACCAAAATACTTTCTTTATAGTGCATTTGGGTACTGTATAGTGCATTTGCGCATGCGCGTATGAGAAAATTATATTGCCGATATTTCGCATTGAACAAAATAATGAATGAAGATCGCAAATTCGAATAATACATCTGGTATGTCACTGTCCATGTTGTGGGACTATTTGTGCACTTCTAGTAATTATTTCTTGGCTGCAAATATGAGCTGAAGGTTTTTCAGGTTCGACTGCCATTAAAATGAATAGGACCCGCCGCGAACTTGCGGTTCGCAAACATTTGATCGCATTCGCGAACCATCCCGGCAGATGTTCGTCCATCACTAATCTGTACATAGGACGACAATAAGCCGTACGCTCCATAGAGTTGGGCTTTATGGCGGAGTGGCCAGAAGAAAGCCAATACTTTCAGCAAAAAACAAAAAGGCACATTGTGAGTTTGCGAAAAGGCACGTGCGAGACTCCCAAAATGTATGGAGGAAGGTGCTCTGGTCTGATGAGACTAAAATTTGACTTTTCGGCCATCAAAGAAAATGCTATGTCTGGCGCAAATCCAACACATCACTTCACCCAAAGAACACCATCTGTGTATGCTGTGGGATGGGACTGGGAAACTGGTCAGAGTTGAGGGAAAGATAGATGGTGCTAAATACAGGGATATTCTTGAGCAAAACCTGTACCACTCTGTGTGTGATTTGAGGCTAGGACGTATACGGAACCATTCATTTCAATGGTTCCGCAAAAAAACCTGAATGTACTCCGTATGCATTCCGTTTCCGTATTTCCATTTTTCCGTTCCGTTTTAACATAGAACATGTCCTATTATTGCCCGTATCCGTTCCGTTTTTGCGGAACCATCTATTGAAAATGTTATGCCCAGCCCAATTTTTTCTATGTAATTACTGTATACTGTATATGCCATACAGAAAAACGGAACGGAAAAACGGAACAGAAACGGAAACACAACGGAAACAAAAAATGAAACAACGGATCCATGAAAAACGGACCGCAAAACACTGAAAAAGCCATACGGTCGTGTGCAATAGGCCTTAGGCTGGTGAATAGTTATGCACATTGACTTTTTTTGTTATTTTGTCCTATTTGTTGTTTGCTTTACAGTAAAAAAAAAAAAAAAAACATCTTCAAAGTTGTGGGCATGTTCTGTAAATTAAATGAAGCGAATCATCATACAATCCATGTTAATTCCAGGTTGTGAGGCACCAAAACACAATAAAAGTCAAGGGGGGTGAATACTTTTGCAAGGCACTGTATATAGGTTGGACATGCCTAGAAAAGTTTAGATATCTACTTTAATCCCATTTGGTTTATGGCATATATAGCATTACAATAAAAGAGAAATAAAATGTGAAAATATATCATATTGACTAATGTGTTTGATTGCTACCTTGAGGGAAAAAAGCATCAACAAGCACTTTGTCGGTTGCGGTTCTATCTTCAAATTCATAATGAATCATCAAAATCGTCTTGACTCATCATTTTTCCATAACTGGTATTACTAAATGTATTTCAATTATTGCTTCCAACCTCAGGATATTGCTAAGCCCAGTTAAGAAAATTTTGAGACAAGTCCGTTTATCTTCCAACCTTTCTTTTTTGGAATACAGTGCTTCTCTGTAATTCATCTGTGTCTTAATTTACACCCTCAAATACATGTAATCTTAAACATGACTGGTGCAAGTTGGTAAATCTATGGTTTACAAAGGGATAGCATAGTACCTTCAGAATTAAAACTAAAACCTTTAAATGAAGACCAGTAGTTTAATCCTGATCTGACATAGAAATGAGCTCCCAGCTAGCTAAAGGCTTTTCATTACCTACATGATAATGATGTGAATTGCTGAATGTAGCTACTATCTAAGCTAATGGAAATCCACAAAGACAACCTACAGACTGCATTTTGCAAGTACAATCCAGAATAGTCTCAGAGAATTATTCTAGTTGATGAGGACTAAACAGCATAGGCCTTTTTCATACAGTGCAGGTTTGATGAAGTTTTTAATGCGTGATGCAGGTGCGTATATAGCATATAGGAATGTGCAGCCATAGCTCATTGAGTTTATGTAAAGCAGTATGTTTTCTGCAGTAAGAAAAAAAAACACATTTGACACCAAGAGTGGAGAAAAGAGCAAAACGTTGGCGATATACACCGATCAGTGAAAACATTGAATCCTTGTGTCTAATACTGTGTAGCACCCTTGCCAGCAAAACAGCTCTTACCCCTCAAGGCATTAACTTCTAAAATCTGAAGTTGTACTATGGTATCTGACACCAAGGTGGAACCAGCAGATCCTTGATGTACCGTAATGTGTGGTGTTGTCTTCATGGATCAGACTATTTTCCATCATCCTCCATCCCACACATGCACAAAATCAAATTGAACTATGGGGAATCTGGAGGCCAAGAAAATACGAGAACTCTTTGGGGGTCATTTATGAAACAGAAATACGTCTAAATTAGGTGTTTTTCTGGTGCAGATTGCGGCGCAAAGGTTCTTTTCTCCGCCAGGTCTAAAAAAAGTGGGCGTGGTGTGTGGGCTGTCTTACATTTAGTAGTGGCAGTGGATCCGATGAAGTGATGTAGAGGCCGGCGCCTCTACATAACTGTGGCGGATCCACTGCCAGTGCAGGGCTTTATTAAGAATGACTTCTAAAACACCAGTCTTAATAAATGTGCCCTTTGTCTTTGTCAAATGATTCCTGAACTTTTTAGAAGAGTGCCAAGGCACATTATCCTGCTGAAAGAGGCCACGGCCCTTAAGAAATAGTGTTACCATGAACAGGTACATTATACTTTGCAACATCACACTGCCTCCACCAGCTTGCTTTTTTCCCCATAGTGCAGGGATGGGCAAACTGCGGCTCTCCAGCTGTTGTAAAACTACAAATGCCTTCATGCCCTGCTGTAGGCTGATAGCTGTAGGCAGACTGGGCATACTGGGATTTGTAGTTTTACAACAGCCGGAGAGCCGCAGTTTGCCCATCCCTGCCATAGTGTATCCTGGTGTCTTCTCTTCTTTGGGTAAGGGACACACAAGTACACTGGCCATTCACAGGATGCAAAAGAAAATGCCATTCATCAGACTGGTTAACCATCTTGCTGGAACTTATAATCAGTAGATTATGAATTTGTATACTACATGTGCTCTTTTTTTGTCATTTATACATATATGATCTCCTTAAACAATCGATGTAACTAGATAAATTGTTCACAATAAGATTATCTTTCTTCTACTGATTCAAGATGGTCTACAGAATTAGAATTATATTACCCCCCCCCCCCCCCCCGAGGCTTTTTCTCCGATGCTCATTGTCTTCACCAAGTTTACAATGTACTCAATGGGCCAGATTTATCATTACTCTGACAGCTCACTCCACTTTAACATATGGCTAAAGTCAGTTTTAGCCAAGTCAGATTTATGATCGGCCCTTTAAGACTGTAATAAATGTGGTTTGACGGTAGCAGTTTATCCGTCAGTAAGCAGCTTTACAAAAGTCGCACGTTTTTATGAAAAAGTCGCACGTTTTTATGAAAAAGTCGCATGTTCTATTAAAAAGTCTCATAAGATAAGCATGGTCCTCACTGGAGTGAAATTGGGACTTTTTTGCGACTTTTTTGCGACTTTTTTAAATAGTCCCAATAGTAAATCTGTCTAGAGATTCATTTACATAAGAAAACACGCCCACTTTCAGAAAACTGGCGAGCATAGTGCAGAGCAGAAAAAAGTCGCAAATTTGTGCGCAGTTTTAGCGTTTGGGACTTTTTTGGGACTTTTTCACTCCATTATTCTGACCTGAGCTAATGATAAATCTGGCCCAATGTACTTTGGATGACCTGCCAAGAAGTGTGGGAAATAAACCACTCTGCTCATGTTTCAGACTCTGAAAGGCTGATTATCTTTCATATACCAGCATTACCTTTATATAATGATATACTCTATGAAGAGAATAGATTCTTGAGCACACAGGAAACTTAGTAGAATTGATCTTTAAAGTATGTATATTCTCACAAAACAAAACCCTAAATCCTTCTTAAACAGCTGTAAAAATGTCGTGTGTAAGCTACAAATTTTGTATGTTTCCTCTCCACTCTGTTGGTACATTTTCTTTCTCCATGCATGCCGAGTAGGTTGGCTCTTCCTGATGTATTGTCAGTGTAGTGAGATCTAATTCAATCAGATGTTTCTCCTGCTGACCCTTTTCCTCATTCTGTTTCACTAAAAGACTGAGAACCTGCAGGTACCTTGCCCTACAATATGGTTTGGTATATTTCTGACCAATTACAGAGAGCCTTCAGGTTGGGACTGGGATCTACAGGGTCTATAATCAAAACGTGTAGTTTTGATTATTGGGGAAATAATATTGACAACAGCATGCTTTAAAGGATCACCTCATGTACATCGTCCCCATGCCTTTTTTCAGTTTCGACTCTCCTGAACCCGTTTTCACCATGTAAATAAGACTAGTTTCCCACTAGTGGCAAGGAACTCTGGCAGGCTGTTCCGGCGGGTGAACAGCCTGTCGGATCTGTGCTGCCGCTAGTGCACACGTGCCCCCAGACAACCACTCCGGCCCCATTGACTATAATGGCGGCGGGCCGGAGGTCCGGCGGCAGCACGCAAACAAGATGAGAGGCGGCAGGAATAAAACTACGTCCGGAATAAAACTACTCCCAGTAACACAGGAGACATGTAAAAATCAAAATAAGAAGAGTTCATCAGACTGGTTGACCTTCTTCCATTGTTTTATGGTTGACATGCACATTGTAGGCACTGTTGGAGATGGAGTCAGCATAGCAAGTCTGACTAATCAGCCCATCTATGTAGCTCCATACATAGAAGCTGTGGTCATTATAAAAATTGTGAAAACGACATATCTTAATTAAGGCCACCTGGTGCCACACAATCAAGTTCATAAATCCACCTTACCTATATATGCTCTTCTTATGTTGATTTTTACATGTCTCCTGTGTTCCTGGGAGTATTTCCCTCGCCAGTCCGTTAATTTAAAAAATAATAATATATATATATTTTTTTTGCATTTTATCCAACTATTGCTTTATACTCTGACTTCTATATTATTAGATATTATTTAATCTATTCCGTATAATGCTCATTAGCACTATGGATAATTATGTACTCTGTATTGTAATATATATGGAATTAGAACATTTCTATTTTCACCATATTTGTTCACTTATGTTTCAAACTGGGTTGCACACAGTGGCGTACTGACCGGTCGGGCACTTCGGACATGGTCCGAGGGCCCGGCCGGGATGGGGGCCCGCCGCAGAATAACAATGTGTTATGCTGGCCTGGTAATGGTGGTAATGGCAGCGGGGCCCGGTGCACTCATTGTATTCTATCGCTCCGGGCCCCGCTCACTGTAATACTAATTTTCATATGTGAACAAGAAGAGAAATCCTCTGCGATCCTCTCCCTCTCTGTACTCACAAACTCAGTAGCAGGCAGGCCAGGCAGCAGCGCCTGCTTCATTCATAAAGTGGGAGGAGCAGGCGCGTGACGTCAGTGAGTTACGCTGCCGCCCGGCCTGCCTGCTACTGAGTTTGTGAGTACAGAGAGCTCAGAGGGAGAGGATCGCAGAGGATTTGTTCACATATGAAAATTAGTATTACAGTGAGCGGGGCCCGGTGTAATAGAATACAGTGACTGCACCGGGCCCTGCTGCCATTACAACACCAGATGCCGGCCCCCAGACCCTGTATTGGGGGTCATTCACTCACAGGGACACTGTTATGGGGGGATTTGTGGATGACACATATATAGCATAAGGTGCTATATATGTGTCACCCACAGTGCCATCCACAGAGCCCCCACAACAGTGCCATCCACAGAGCCCCCACAACAGTGCCATCCACAGAGCCCCCACAACAGTGCCACCCACAGAGCCCCCACAACAATGCCATCCACAGACCCCCCACAACAGTGCCATCCACAGAGCCCCCACAACAGTGCCATCCACAGAGCCCCCACAACAGTGCCATCCACAGAGCCCCCACAACAGTGCCATCCACAGAGCCCCCACAACAGTGCCATCCACAGAGCCCCCACAGCAGTGCCATCCACAGAGCCCCCATAACAGTGCCATCCACAGACCACCATTAGTTCAAAACCCACCAAAAGCACACCTCTTGGTTGAAAATATTTTTTAATTTGGCTATTCCCCACCCCTCTTGTAATTGTTCCGCTACTTGTGGGCTGCGCGGGCATGAGTTCAGTCACTTCGGTGCGCAATCCCGTCCTGCAGCGCGTGATCCCGCGAGACCTGCCGCTGTAGGTCACGGGTCTCGCGGGATCACACGCCGCAGGATGGGATTGCCCACCGAAGTGACTGAACTCATGCCCGCGCAGCCCACAAGTAGTAGATCAGTGGAACAAGTACAAGGTGGAGGGGACTGTTTCTAACAGAGGATCACTAATGGACGCTGAGATTAGATCACCCCATACGAAAGCATTGAATCAATGCTTTCCTATGGGGAAAAATCTGACCCTGGAGGTCATCATGCAGAGTGTGAGGACGTCCAGCATCAGATACCGGACCAAAGGTCTGTTTTACTCCAGGAAGCCCTCAGGTGGCTGCCAGCGACTAGAGGCTGACTTATTGCTGGAACGTAAACAATGCAGTTTCTCTAGAACATTGCAGCTCGATTTGCAAAAGGGACACTGTACCCAGACCACATCAATGAGCTGAAGTGGTCTGGGTGCCTTTTGTGTCGCTTTAACTTTTAAATCTTATTAAAGATTGTGTAGGGTGTGGCTGGAGGCGGGACAAGGGTGGGGCTTGCAGCAGAACATGGGTGGGGCCTGTAAGGGGGCCCTTGATTTATTTTGCCCGGGGGCCCTGAGGGTTCTCAGTCCGCCCCTGGTTGCACAGCATGCTTGTCCTGTCACTTTTACTTCCCTTCACTCACACAGTTTTGTTATTTGCGTTTAAGGTGTAATATGCATCTGTATATATGACGCACATTTGTTATTAATTTAATATGAATAGTGTGTATTTTATCACATTTTAAATATTTATTCACCGATATCTTGAATTTTTATAATGCAACACTATACCATCACTTTTGATTGATGAGCATTACGGAGGTGATCCTGATTGATCGGGATTTGAATTTGCCCTTTGAGGTGTCTCATGTAGGGCTGACTTGTTTTTTGCTGATGCATATCTTAATCTATTCAAATTTGGCTGATGCGTCCTATGGCCACATTTTTTCTCTCTTTCTTTTCCCTTACAATGAAGGTCCAGGGATGCGTATGTCATCAGTCATGTGACCTTGGCTATGGATCACGTGACCAGATTGATCACATGGTGGTGCGTCACTCAGGTGGTGCACGCATCATTGGTCATGTGATCTAGACACAGGTCCTAGAAGTCATAGGATGAGGTGCTACTTGCATTATATTAGGATATCTCTATTATTCATATTTAGTTTAGCTTGCCCTCTCTGCATTGGTTACTAATATAGGACTATGGGTCTGTGGAGTATATGGTAGCGCGCTATTGTTGAGATGCGCGCACCAGTGGCCATGTGTCCCCGGTATAAGTTTAAGTTCTCAGACCTTACACAGGTCACATGATGGTGTGTCATTCAATATCACCCACCCAGTCTGGTTTTAATAAATTGATTACTAATATAGGGCCAGGATTGGCTCTGAACTAACAGCCTGTCAGATGATTTTAATCATTCTCATTAATGTAGCAATAAAAGAGGAGGTACCACTGACATCATGCATCCCCGGAAAAAGGCGAAACGGCGTTGGGTGGAGGAGGCTGAGAGGTCGACGCGCCACACACGGTAGTACAGAAAACTTTCTGGTATTTATGCTTGGTCTTTCTGTCTTTCAAGTGCTCATATTAAAAGTTTTTTTTTACCTGGAAATACTTTAATGTGCTGGTGACAGTTTATGTATACTATATTACCTTTGCTGCTACTGGTGTTGCTCGCTGACTCTGTGGCTCCCTTTTCGTTTGTCCTCTCTTTGGGGGTTTCCATTTGCTGCTAATTTTCACTGTTTGTTTTATGTGTTTTTGTCATATTTAATAAACACATTTTACTATTTTCAATATGGAGGTTGTGTTTATTTGATATCGGTTAGGGTGATTTAGCATTTAAAATGCCTCTGTTCATCAGATATTAGTATCCGAATTTTTGTTATTTAGTGTGAAACTAGCCTAAGGCCTCATGCACACGACAGTTGTTTTTCTCTGCCTCCGTTCGGGTTTTTTTTGCGGATAGGATGGGGACCCATTCACTTTAATGGGTAGTTCATCCGTTTGTGTTCCGCGTCCATTGTTCGTGTTTCCCTTCAGCAAAAAAAATAGTGCATGTCCTACTTTTTTCACATTTGCGGAAAAGGATAGGCATTTATTACAAGGGATCTGCGGAAAAAAACGGATACATACTGTATGTAGTGCTTTCTTTTGCTGTTGCCTGGCTCCCATTGTTAGACAACAAGACCAAAAATATGATGCTATTATGTATAGTGTATTTGTTTACCATATTAGGACTTGTTAGGCACATTAGGACACATTAGGCAAAATTGTATTTTTAGGATCATCTATAATGTAGTAGAAACATAGGAGTCTATGAGTTAGATCCCTACTGGAATCACTATCAGCATACACAATAAATGGGGTTATCCCATGAACAGTGTAAAAAATGGAAATCATACATAATCTAGTCATGACAACATATTTCTAACACAGTTAGAACCAGACCTGTATCCCACATGGGTCCAGAGATCTCCCCATCCATTGCTCCAATTGTTCTGCTAGATTTATTTCAAGGTGTCAGCTTAGGGGACGTGTCCATTCTACTGCATCTGGTGGCCGTTGAAGGATGGAAATTAGCACTTGTTTCGTCTCGGTGAGCAGGACAGAGAAATTTGAAAAAGACCAAACATACATTTTTAATTACATGCAATTACAAAAGTATTCAGATCAAGGTGCTGGTTTGGAAATTGTAGAATATTTTTCAAGGGACAAACCCTTTAAGTATATGTCGGGCGAGCCTCCTGTTTTGGCAGGATCAACCAACCATCTAATATGTAGGGAGGTCATTAATTCTCCCCTACAACAGATGTCATGGGAAAGAAGGATCTGGCATGTTGCCATATACACACTCGTGCTCAACTGTGCCTACATGTATGCAAGAGAACTATATGACACATCTCCATACTCGGTGGAGTACAAATTATTTTTTTGTCCCATATTTAAGATGGTGTTTGTCCAGTAATACATGAAGTAGCTGGCTGCTTGTTTCTATATGTTTCATGAGGTTGCTGTGCCTTGTAATCACATCCAAAGGTATTCCAAATTAGCTCTGGAGAATATTCTTTTCAAGAACACTAAATACAAATTTAATCAGACTCTTAAAGGGATTCACACTATTTTATTGTACTCACAGGATAAAAAACATTTACAAATGCATCATCAAAATGAAATAAAATCGGGTGACATGCTGAGTCTCAGCCCTGATCCCTATGAGAGATGGCAGAGTTACACTATTTATGTTTGTATTGTTTTTAGTGTGCTTGAAAAGGAACCTGTACCAACTTTTGATGGCACTACAAGGCACCGCAACATCACAACATGCATAGAAACAAGAAGCCAGTATCTACTGAGTGTAATACTGGACAACACTTCCTGGAAAAGGAGACAATGAGAACTTTCTACTTCTAACATTGTTGAGTGGTGAGTAGGGATGAGCGAACCCGAACTGTATAGTTCGGGTTCGTACCGAATTTTGGGGTGTCCGTGACACAGACCCAAACCCGAACATTTTCGTAAAAGTCCGGGTTCGGTGTTCGGCGCTTTCTTGGCGCTTTTTGAAAGGCTGCAAAGCAGCCAATCAACAAGCATCATACTACTTGCCCCAAGAGGCCATCACAGCCTTGCCTACTAATGGCATGGCTGTGATTGGCCAGTGCAGCATGTGACCCAGCCTCTATATAAGCTTGGGTCACGTAGCACTGCACATCACTCTGCTGATACAAGTGTAGGGAGAGGTTGCAGCTGCGACGTTAGGGCGAGATTAGGCAGTGATTAACTCCTCCAAAAGACTTCATTCAGTGAACGATCTACAGCTGTGGATCATTGAACTGCTGCTATTCAATTGCTCAGTGTTTTTAGGGTGCCCAGAGTGTTTTTCAGTCACTTTTTTCTGGGGTGATCGGTGGCCATTTTGTGGCTTGCTTGTGCGCCAGCACAAGCTGTCACCAAGTACATTTAACCATCAATAGTGTGGTTATTTTTTGCTATATCCTACATCAGGGTCAAGCTTTCATCAAGTGCATTTAGCCATCAATAGTGTGGTTATTTTTTGGCCATATACTACATCAGGTGCAGGCTGAGCCTGTGTCACCCAAGTGCATTTAACCATCAATAGTGTGGTTATTTTTTGGCCATATACTACATCAGGGGCAAGCTGACCTTGTCACCCAAGTGCATTTAACCATCAATATTGTGGTTATTTTTTGCTATATCCTACATCAGGTTCAAGCTTTCATCAAGTGCATTTAACCATCAATAGTGTGGTTATTTTTTGCCAATATACTACATCAGGGGCAAGTTGAGCCTGTCACCCAGCGCCTAAAAAATAGGCCTCACATTTATATTCATCCAAATCTGTACTGTTTTAGCTGGTCAAGTTATTTTTACTGTCCGTCAAAGCACAGTTTTTGTTCTGGGTTGAAAAACAATTCCCAAATTTGCAATTCTCAAAATTAGTAGTTTCTGCTGTATCAGGCCTACTTTAAATCTATCCCTAAAAGGGTATATTAGATTCAAGGTGCTGATAGGGTAATTCTCAAAAACTTAACACACACGCTACAGTGCAGATCAAGTCTATTTCTGTGATTAAACGTATACCTGTCACCCAGCGCCTAAAAAATAGGCCTCACATTTATATTCATCCAAATCTGTACTGTTTTAGCTGGTCAAGTTATTTTTACTGTCCGTCAAAGCACAGTTTTTGTTCTGGGTTGAAAAACAATTCCCAAATTTGCAATTCTCAAAATTAGTGGTTTCTGCTGTATCAGGCCTACTTTAAATCTATCCCTAAAAGGGTATATTAGATTCAAGGTGCTGATAGGGTAATTCTCAAGAACTTCACACACACGCTACAGTACAGATCCAAGTCTAATTCTGTCCGTAAACGTATACCTGTCACCCAGCGCCTAAATAATAGGCCTCAAATTTATATTCAGCTAAATCTGTCATTACTGGTGTGCCTGTATTAGTGTAATACGGTACCTAAATAGATAGCCAGATAGTGTTAGGTGTCTGTAAAAAAAGGCCTGAATTTTAATTCAATACATTGGCCCGAATAATATTTTTCTTATTGTGGTGAACGGTAACAATGAGGAAAACATCTAGTAAGGGACGCGGACATGGTCGTGGTGGTGTTAGTGGACCCTCTGGTGCTGGGAGAGGACGTGGCTGTTCTGCCACAGCCACACGTCCTAGTGAACCAACTACCTCAGGTCCCAGTAGCCAGCAGAATTTACAGCGATATTTTGTGGGGCCCAATGCCATTCTAAGGATGGTAAGGCCTGAGCAGGTACAGGCATTAGTCAATTGGGTGGCTGACAGTGGATCCAGCACGTTCACATTATCTCCCACCCAGTCTTCTGCAGAAAGCGCACAGATGGCGCATGAAAACCAAGCCCATCAGTCTGTCACATCACCCCCATGCATATCAGGGAAACTGTCTGAGCCTAAAGTTATGCAGCAGTCTCTTATGCGGTTTGAAGACTCTGCTGGCAGGGTTTCCCAAGGGCATCCACCTAGCCCTTCCCCAGGGGTGGAAGAGATAGAATGCACTAACGCACAACCACTTATGTTTCCTGATGATGAGGACATGGGAATACCATCTCAGCACGTCTCTGATGATGACTAAACACAGGTGCCAACTGCTGCGTCTTTCTGCAGTGTGCAGACTGAACAGGAGGTCAGGGATCAAGACTGGGTGGAAGACGATTCAGGGGACGATGAGGTCCTAGACCCCACATGGAATGAAGGTCGTGCCACTGACTTTCACAGTTCGGAGGAAGAGGCAGTGTTGAGACCGAGCCAACAGCGTAGCAAAAGACAAAGAGGGGGGAGTGGGCAAAAGCAGAACACCCGCCGCCAAGAGACTCCGCCTGCTACTGACTGCCGCCATCTGGGACCGAGCACCCCAAAGGCAGCTTCAAGGAGTTCCCTGGCATGGCACTTCTTCAAACAATGTGCTGACGACAAGACCCGAGTGGTTTGCACGCTGTGCCATCAGAGCCTGAAGCGAGGCAATAACGTTCTGAACCTTAGCACAACCTGCATGACCAGGCACCTGCATGCAAAGCATGAACTGCAGTGGAGTAAACACCTTAAAAACAAGGAAGTCACTCAGGCTCCCCCTGCTACCTCTTCTGCTGCTGCCGCCTCGGTCTCTTCTGCTGCTGCCGCCGCCTCTGCCTCTTCCTCCGCCTCTGGAGGAACGTTGGCACCTGCCGCCCAGCAAACATGGGATGTACCACCAACACTGCGTCACCAAGCATCTCAACCATGTCACACGGCAGCGTTCAGCTCTCCATCTCACAAACATTTGAGAGAAAGCGTAAATTCCCACCTAGCCACCCTCGATCCCTGGCCCTGAATGCCAGCATTTCTAAACTACTGGCCTATGAAATGCTGTCATTTAGGCTGGTGGACACAGACAGCTTCAAACAGCTCATGTCGCTTGCTGTCCCACAGTATGTTGTTCCCAGCCGCCACTACTTCTCCAAGAGAGCCGTGCCTTCCCTGCACAACCAAGTATCCGATAAAATCAAGTGTGCACCGTGCAACGCCATCTGTGGCAAGGTCCACCTAACCACAGATACGTGGACCAGTAAGCACGGCCAGGGACGCTATATCTCCCTAACTGCACACTGGGTAAATGTAGTGGCGGCTGGGCCCCAGGCGGAGAGCTGTTTGGCGCACGTCCTTCCGCCGCCAAGGATCGCAGGGCAACATTCTTTGCCTCCTGTCTCCTCCTCCTCCTACTCAGCTTTCTCCTCCTCTTCTTCCACCTGCTCAACCAGTCAGCCACACACCTTCACCACCAACTTCAGCACAGCCCGGGGTAAACGTCAGCAGGCCGTTCTGAAACTCATATGTTTGGGGGACAGGCCCCACACCGCACAGGAGTTGTGGGGGGGTATAGAACAAAAGACCGACGAGTAGTTGCTGCCGGTGAGCCTCAAGCCCGGCCTGGTGGTGTGCGATAATGGGCGAAATCTCGTTGCAGCTCTGGGACTAGCCGGTTTGACGCACATCCCTTGCCTGGCGCATGTGCTGAATTTGGTGGTGCAGAAGTTCATTCACAACTACCCCGACATGTCAGAGCTGCTGCATAAAGTGCGGGCCGTCTGTTCGCGCTTCCGGCGTTCACATCCTGCCGCTGCTCGCCTGTCTGCGCTACAGCGTAACTTCGGCCTTCCCGCTCACCGCCTCATATGCGACGTGCCCACCAGGTGGCACTCCACTTTGCACATGCTGGACAGAATGTGCGAGCGCAGCAGGCCATAGTGGAGTTTCAGCTGCAGCACGCACGGGTTAGTCGCACTGCGGAACAGCACCACTTCACCACCAATGACTGGGCCTCCATGCGAGACCTGTGTGCCCTTTTGCACTGTTTCAAGTACTCCACCAACATGGCCAGTGGCGATGACGCCGTTATCAGCGTTACAATACCACTTCTATGTCTCCTTGAGAAAACACTTAGGGCGATGATGGAAGAGGAGGTTGCCCAGGAGGAAGAGGAGGAAGAGGGGTCATTTTTAGCACTTTCAGGCCAGTCTCTTCGAAGTGACTCAGAGGGAGGTTTTTTGCAACAGCAGAGGCCAGGTACAAATGTGGCCAGACAGGGCCCACTACTGGAGGACGAGGAGGACGAGGATGAGGAGGAGGTGGAGGAGGATGAGGATGAAGCAGGTTCACAGCGGGCTGGCACCCAACGCAGCTCGGGCCCATCACTGGTGCGTGGCTGGGGGGAAATGCAGGACGATGACGATACGCCTCCCACAGAGGACAGCTTGTCCTTACCTCTGGGCAGCCTGGCACACATGAGCGACTACATGCTGCAGTGCCTGCGCAACGACAGCAGAGTTGCCCACATTTTAACGTGTGCGGACTACTGGGTTGCCACCCTGCTGGATCCCCGGTACAAAGACAATGTGCCCACCTTACTTCATGCACTGGAGCGTGATAATAAGATGCGCGAGTACAAGCGCACGTTGGTAGACGCGCTACTGAGAGCATTCCCAAATGTCACAGGGGAACAAGTGGAAGCCCAAGGCGAAGGCAGAGGAGGAGCAAGAGGCCTCCAACGCAGCTGTGTCACGGCCAGCTCCTCTGAGGGCAGGGTTAGCATGGCAGAGATGTGGAAAAGTTTTGTCACCACGCCACAGCTAGCTGCACCACCACCTGATACGGAACGTGTTAGCAGGAGGCAACATTTCAATAACATGGTGGAACAGTACATGTGCACACCCCTCCACGTACTGACTGATGGTTAGGCCCCATTCAACTTCTGGGTCTCCAAATTGTCCACGTGGCCAGAGCTAGCCTTTTATGCCTTGGAGGTGCTGGCCTGCCCGGCGGCCAGCGTTTTGTCTGAACGTGTATTCAGCACGGCAGGGGGCGTCATTACAGACAAACGCAGCCGCCTGTCTACAGCCAATGTGGACAAGCTCACGTTCATAAAAATGAACCAGGCATGGATCCCACAGGACCTGTCCATCCCTTGTGCAGATTAGACATTAACTACCTCCCCTTAACAATATATTATTGTACTCCAGGGCACTTCCTCATTCAATCCTATTTTTATTTTCATTTTACCATTATATTGCGGGGCAACCCAAAGTTGAATGAACCTCTCCTCTGTCTGGGTGCCGGGGCCTAAAAATATCTGACAGTGGCCTGTTCCAGTGGTGGGTGACATGAAGCCTGATTCTCTGCTATGACATGAAGCCTGAATCTCTGTTATGGGACCACTCTCCTCTGCCTGGGCCTAAATATGTGACAGTGGCCTGTTCCAGTGGTGGGTGACGTGAAGCCTGATTCTCTGCTATGACATGAAGACTGATTCTCTGCTGACATGAAGCCTGAATCTCTGTTATGGGACCTCTCTCCTCTGCCTGGGTGCCTGGGCCTAAATATCTGACAATGGACTGTTCCAGTGTTGGGTGACGTAAAGCCTGATTCTCTGCTATGACATGCAGACTGATTCTCTGCTGACATGAAGCCAGATTCTCTGTTACGGGACCTCTCTCCTCTGCCTGGGTGCCTGGGCCTAAATATCTGACAATGGACTGTTCCAGTGTTGGGTGACGTAAAGCATGATTCTCTGCTAGGACATGCAGACTGATTCTCTGCTGACATGAAGCCAGATTCTCTGTTACGGGACCTCTCTCCTCTGCCTGGGTGCCTGGGCCTAAATATCTGACAATGGACTGTTCCAGTGTTGGGTGACGTAAAGCATGATTCTCTGCTATGACATGCAGACTGATTCTCTGCTGACATGAAGCCAGATTCTCTGTTACGGGACCTCTCTCCTCTGCCTGGGTGCCTGGGCCTAAATATCTGACAATGGACTGTTCCAGTGTTGGGTGACGTAAAGCCTGATTCTCTGCTAGGACATGCAGACTGATTCTCTGCTGACATGAAGCCAGATTCTCTGTTACGGGACCTCTCTCCTCTGCCTGGGTGCCTGGGCCTAAATATCTGACAATGGACTGTTCCAGTGTTGGGTGACGTAAAGCCTGATTCTCTGCTATGACATGCAGACTGATTCTCTGCTGACATGAAGCCAGATTCTCTGTTACGGGACCTCTCTCCTCTGCCTGGGTGCCTGGGCCTAAATATCTGACAATGGACTGTTCCAGTGTTGGGTGACGTAAAGCATGATTCTCTGCTAGGACATGCAGACTGATTCTCTGCTGACATGAAGCCAGATTCTCTGTTACGGGACCTCTCTCCTCTGCCTGGGTGCCTGGGCCTAAATATCTGACAATGGACTGTTCCAGTGTTTGGTGACGTAAAGCATGATTCTCTGCTATGACATGCAGACTGATTCTCTGCTGACATGAAGCCAGATTCTCTGTTACGGGACCTCTCTCCTCTGCCTGGGTGCCTGGGCCTAAATATCTGACAATGGACTGTTCCAGTGTTGGGTGACGTAAAGCCTGATTCTCTGCTAGGACATGCAGACTGATTCTCTGCTGACATGAAGCCAGATTCTCTGTTACGGGACCTCTCTCCTCTGCCTGGGTGCCTGGGCCTAAATATCTGACAATGGACTGTTCCAGTGTTGGGTGACGTAAAGCATGATTCTCTGCTATGACATGCAGACTGATTCTCTGCTGACATGAAGCCAGATTCTCTGTTACGGGACCTCTCTCCTCTGCCTGGGTGCCGGGGCCTAAATATATGACAATGGACTGTTCCAGTGTTGGGTGACGTGAAGCCAGATTCTCTGCTATGGCATGAAGAGACTGATTCTCTGCTGACGTGAAGCCAGATTCTCTGCTATGGGACCTCTCTCCAATTGATATTGGTTAATTTTTATTTATTTTATTTTTATTTTTATTCATTTCCCTATCCAGATTTGTTTGCAGGGGATTTACCTACATGTTGCTGCCTTTTGCAGCCCTCTAGCTCTTTCCTGGGCTGTTTTACAGCCTTTTTAGTGCCGAAAAGTTCGGGTCCCCATTGACTTCAATGGGGTTCGTGTTCGGGACGAAGTTCGGGTCGGGTTCGGATCCCGAACCCGAACATTTCCGGGAAGTTCGGCCGAACTTCTCGAACCCGAACATCCAGGTGTTCGCTCAACTCTAGTGGTGAGATGTATCATATCGTTTTTAATATTTTATAAGGAGCTTCTTGGACTCTTCTTTAGCACACCTGCTTCAATTTTAAATAATGCCTCAAACTGTTTTTTATTCCTTTGTGTATTTTTAATTTACACAGGAGAGTCAGGAGGGATAGCTGTCAGGCAACTGCTATCTAAAGTGTAAAGTGTTAACATAGTTTAGTAAAGTCCTAATAAAGTATTTGCATTAGTGTCATTCTGAAGAAGTTCCTTTATGCTATTACTCTTTCATTTTGGGAACCTCTGTGGATGCTAATTCAAGCATGAGGTCTCAACAAGAGGTGCCATTTTCCAACATATACATCAATCATCCTTAACATTAAAACTATTAAAAGGAAGTGAAAATTCAGTTCTTGAAGTCAATGTGATGAAGGCTAATAAAATGGGCAAGCATAAAGATCTGAACAACAACCAAATTGTATTGGCTACTGAGTCCAGCATCTCATAAACAGCAAGGCTTGTGGGGTGTTCCTGATATGTAGTGGTATCTACCAAAAGTTGTCAAGGAAAGGACAACTAGTGACAGGGCACCCAAGGCTCATTGATGTGCATGGTGAGTGGAAGGTACGTAGCCTGTAAGATCCCAAAGAAGAGCTATTGTAGCATAAATAATGCTATGATAGAAAGGGTTTCAGAATACACAGTATATGGGACTGCATAGTTGAAAATGTCTACATGAACATCAGAACTGGACCATGGCAATGGATGGCCTGGTCATTATGTGGATGTTTGGGTGTGTATGCGTCTCTGGCAAATTGCTAGTTATATTATAGGAAGGAGGTAAGACAGCAGATGCAATGTGATGCTCTGGACATTTCATGTCTGATCAGTGTATGTGGTAGAGTGCTCCAGCAGAATAACCTTGTGTGACAGCCTAGAGCTCCCCTACAGATATCACGGTTCATTGTTCCATGACATGAATCTAAATAAGTGAAGATTCAGGAACCCTGGTGTTAAAGCACAGGTGTTGTACAATATTGATACATGGCCTGGACAGTAGCGTATGCTATGGTAATAGGTTTAACAAAATAAAATACACAAGTACATTTCATAAAAACAAAATAAAATTTATTCAACAGCTAATTTTGGAAATGTTAAACAAAACATTACAATATTTCATTTCAGTGCAAACCACCTTGGAGTATAATAATTGTACCTAGTTTTATATATAATATTTTAAAAAGTTACCAGTTGTGATTATCAAAAAAGCTAATGACTACCTAATTAAGGTGCAGAAACATGTTAATAGTTTCGTGGAAACATACCCTGTTAGGAGAACTAGAACATAATAAATATACAGAAGATACCAAAATTGTTCTTAGACAAGTCGAGTGTTTCATTTAAAAAATCCTGAACTAAAAATCATTTAAAATGTATATCACAGAGTATTCACAAAGAAAGTGAAAACTGACTATATATATTCAGCAGTGAGTTCCAACTGAAGCAAATGTGGACATTTCACGACGTATAGTACTGAAAGGGGAAAGTTCTAGCTCGGTTGTATATTCATTGTCATTATCATCGCTGGTTGCAGTTGAGGACTTCTGAATGCATTCATCACAACAACAACAACAGCATTCCATGAAAGCTCGGCTAAATGGCTTGCAAAGGCAAAAAAGTAGGATAGGGGTAACACATGATTTAAAGAACAAAAGAAATTGACTGATCAGATGCAGAAGATCCAAGGTCTGCCTGGAGACACTAGTGGACATATAAGCTGTTACAATGTTACAGATATTTTCAGGGATTATGCAAAAACCATACAAAATTGTAAGGGCTACTACAGTACAGTTCATTTGGCTCTCAAGTTGAATCTGGCGTTTGTTACCTCTTGTACAGGCTTTCTCAGCTCTTCTGATTTTTCTTGCTGTCACCAAAGAACATGTTATTGTGAAAAGAGTAGGTAAACAAAAATAGCAACCAAAGTACCACCATAGTCTAGCGCCATCATAGGTAAGGGCTAAAACATAGATGGTATCAGGGAGATCTGTGGAAATCTTGACAACACAGCGCTCACTGAATGTGTTGACACCCAGTGCTGACTCATCATTGGTTAATTGCCGTAGGACAACTTCAGGCAATGCTAAAAGAAGAGCGCCCACCCATATAACAGCTAGCTTGGCAGTTGTTGATGTGCAATTCTCAATCATTTCATAATACATCTGTACGTTAGTGGCAGCACGGAAGCGGTCAATGCAAAGGGCACACAGTGTAAATGTAGATACTCCAAGCGAGGCCACCTGAAAAACAAGTAAATAAGTGTCAACATACAGTACAATCAACAGAGGGGACATTTTTTAGTATATCCAAATAGAACAAGAGCTGTAAGGGCTATAAGAAATGACAAAGGTTTCATGCTCAATCACCATATACCTATATGCTTGATTGTGGCTGATTTTGACATTAAAATAAAAAACTGTAAAGCTTAATTGCTAAAATGTAGTAAATTAAATTAATAATAATGTCTCGTATACACATAATGGCAAAGGTAATTACAAATGCATAATGTAAAAAAAATAAAAATTGGAAACATTCTGTAATTTACTACAGCACAGTCAATGAAAGGCAATCCAAAAATATGTCTATATGATTTGTCGCTGAGGAGCTCTACAGCCGATCTGGATGTTTTGTGAGGTTACAATTTTATCATGTATCAATGGATTTGACTTTGCTGAAGCCAATGTATAAAAAGATGGAGGCAGAAAGATGTACTGTAGGATCACTATGTGGGTAAGGCTACGAAAAAGAGATAGAATAAAGAGTAGTAATATGGGTAAGAAGTAACAGTTATAGTGTTATTACCCTACACAATGGATTCAGTTCAAGTTTAAAAAAAATTGTCAGTGAATCAAAGTATTCTTCTAAAATGTTACTATCTATAAGCACAGCCTAAGAAAAATTCAACTGGAAAATTACATTAGTCTGTAACAATGAGGAAAGGAAACGGTCCAAAAGAATATATTTAAAAATGTATAAAGAAACATTCAATGAGGAAGGTACTATCAAAGCATTCTACTGCATGTATCACTGACATAGTAAGCTTTGTATGGTGTATGTAACATGGAGTCCAATTATGTAATTTTGATAATCATACTCAATTGCATTTTGATGCTGTGCTCCCACACACTGGCAGTAAAATGCATAGAGAGGGATCCTTTTGGAACTCTGTTCGTTATGTGCATGCTTTTGGGAATCTTCTCAATGCATTTTATTGCTGTTTTGCAAGAGTATAGCATCAGAATGCTAATATGAATATAGAAACATAGAAACATAGAATGTGTTGGCAGATAAGAACCATTTGGCCCATCTAGTCTGCCCAATTTACTAAATACTATGGATAGCCCCTGGCTTTATCTTATATGAAGGATGGCCTTATGCCTATCCCATGCATGCTTAAACTCCTCCACTGTATTTGCAGCTGCCACTTCTGCAGGAAGGCTATTCCATGCATCCACTACTCTCTCAGTAAAGTAATACTTCCTGATATTACTTTTAAACCTTTGCCCCTCTAATTTAAAACTATGTCCTCTCGTAGCAGTTTTTCTTCTTTTAACCCCTTAAGGACACAGCCTTTTTACACCTTAGGACCAGGCCATTTTTTGCAAATCTGACCAGAGTCCCTTTAAGTGCTGATAACTTTAAAACGCTTTGACTTATCCAGGCCGTTCTGAGATTGTTTTTTCGTCACATATTGTACTTCATGACACTGGTAAAATGAAGTCAAAAAATTATTTTTTTTTGCACCAAAAAATACCTAATTTAACAAAAATTTGGAAAAATTTAGCAAATTTCAAAGTTTCAGTTTCTCTACTTCTGTAATACATAGTAATACCCCCAAAAATTGTGATGACTTTACATTCCCCATATGTCTACTTCATGTTAGAATTGTTTTGGGAATGATATTTTATTTTTTGGGGATGTTATAAGGCTTAGAAGTTTAGAAGCAAATCTTGAAATTTTTCAGAAATTTACAAAAACTAAATTTTTAGGGACCAGTTCAGGTCTGAAGTCACTTTGCGAGGCTTACATAATAGAAACCACCCAAAAATGACCCCATCTAAGAAACTACACCCCTCAAGGTATTCAAAACTGATTTTACATACGTCGTTAACCCTTTAGGTGTTGCACAAGAGTTATTGGCAAATGGGGATGAAATTTGAGAATTTCATTTTTTTGTCTAATTTTCCATTTTAACCCATTTTTTCCACTAACAAAGCAAGGGTTAACAGCCAAACAAGACTGTATCTTTATTGCCCTGACTCTGCCGTTTACAGAAACACCCCATATGTGGCCGTAAACTACTGTACGGCCACACAGCGGGGCGTAGAGGGAAAGGTGCGCCGTATGGTTTTTGGAAGGCAGATTTTTATGGACTGGTTTATTTACACCATGTCCCATTTGAAGCCCCCCTGATGCACCCCTAGAGGAGAAACTCCCTAAAAGTGACCCCATCTAAGAAACTACACCCCTCAAGGTATTCAAAACTGATTTTACATACGTCGTTAACCCTTTAGGTGTTGCACAAGAGTTATTGGCAAATGGTGATGAAATTTGAGAATTTCATTTTTTTGCCTAATTTTCCATTTTAACACATTTTTTCCACTAACAAAGCAAGAGTTAACAGCCAAACAAGAATGTATCTTTATTGCCCTGACTCTGCTGTTTACAGAAACACCCCATATGTGGCCGTAAACTACTGTACGGGCACACAGTAGGGCGTAGAGTGAAAGGTGCGCCGTTTGGTTTTTGGAGGGCTGATTTTGCTGGACTGTTTTTTTGGCACCATGTCCCATTTGAAGCCCCCCTGATGCACCCCTAGATTATAAACTCCATAAAAGTGACCCCATCTAAGAAACTACACCCCTCAAGGTATTCAAAACTGATTTTACAAACTTTGTTAACCCTTTAGGTGTTGCACAAGATTTAATGGAAAATAGAGATACAATTTCAAAATTTCACTTTTTTGGCAGATTTTCCATTTTAATATTTTTTTTCCAGTTACAAAGCAAGGGTCAACAGCCAAACCAAACTCAATATTTATGGCCCTAATTCTGTAGTTTACAGAAACACCCCATATGTGGTTGTAAACTGCTGTACGGGCACACGGCAGGGCGCAGAAGGAAAGGAATGCCATACGGTTTTTGGAAGGCAGATTTTGCTGGACTGGTTTTTTGACACCATGTCCCATTTGAAGCCCCCCTGATGCAACCCTAGAGTAGAAACTCCAAAAAAGTGACCCCATTTTAGAAACTACGGGATAGGGTGGCAGTTTTGTTGGTACTAGTTTAGGGTACATATGATTTTTGGTTGCTCTATATTACACTTTTTGTGCGGCAAGGTAACAAGAAATAGCTTTTTTGGCACCGTTTTTTTTTTTGTTATTTACAACATTCATCTGACAGGTTAGATCATGTGGTAATTTTATAGAGCAGGTTGTCACGGACGCGGCGATACCTAATATGTATACAATTTTTTTTATTTATGTAAGTTTTACACAATGATTTCATTTTTAAAACCCAAAAAATGTTTTAGTGTCTCCATAGTCTAAGAGCCATAGTTTTTTCAGTTTTTGGGCGATTATCTTAAGTAGGGTCTCATTTTTTGCGGGATGAGATGACGGTTTGATTGGCATCTATTTTGGGGTGCATATGACTTTTTGATTGCTTGCTATTACACTTTTTGTGACGTAAGATGACAAAAAATGGCTTTTTTTACACCGTTTTTATTTTTATTTTTTTACGGTGGTCATCTGAGGGGTTAGATAATGTGATATTTTTATAGAGCCGGGCGATACGGACGCGGCGATACCTAATATGTATACTTTTTTTTTATTTATGTGAGTTTTACACAATGATTTCATTTTTGAAACAAAAAAAATCATGTTTTAGTGTTTCCATAGTCTAAGAGCCATAGCTTTTTCAGTTTTTGGGCGATTATCTTCGGTAGGGTATGATTTTTGCGGGATGAGATGACGGTTTGATTGTTACAATTTTGGCGTACATGCGACTTTTTTGATCACTTTTATTACCTTTTTTGGGAAGTAAGGTGGGCAAAATTTCAATTTCATCATAGTTTTTTATTTTTTATTTTTATGGTGTTCACCGTTCGGGTAAAGTAACATGACCGTTTTATAGATCAGGTCGTTACGGACGCGGCGATACCAAACATGTGTAGGGAATTTTATTTTTTTCATTTTTTATCAGTGATAAATGTGTTTTTTGATTTTTACTTTTTTTTCACTTTTATTCACTTTTTTTTGACCCAGACCCACTTGGTTCTTGAAGATCCAGTGGGTCTGATGTCTGTATAATACAGTACAGAACAATATATATTGTTCTGTACTGTATTTTACTTACACTGAACAGATCTATGCTTTCAGCACAGATCTGTTCAGCACCATGGACAGCAGGACGCCTGAGAGGCGTCCTGTTGCCATGGGAACCTTCCCCGTCTGCTCAGAACTTCGCAGACGGGGAAGGGTAAGGAGGGGATCTCTCGGGGGGCTCTCTGGGGGCTCTCTCCCTCCCCATCGGGGGGCTGCAAAGGCACAGCAGCCCCCCGATGGGAGAGGGAGGGAGCTCCCTGCGCTGTTAACCTTTTCCATACAGCGGTCCGTACGGACCGCTGTATGGAAAGGGTTAAACGGCTGACATCGCATCGCAGATGTCAGCCGTTTATACCAGGGTGCCAGCAATGTGCTGGCACCCTGGTATCCCCACTAGAAGCCAACGATTATACAAGGGGAGGCGGGCGGGGGATCGCGATCCCGCCTGCCGCACCGCCCGCCTCCCGCACCGCCCACACCGCCCGCAACCCTCCCCCTGCACCTCCCGCCACCATAAAAATCATTCGGGGGTGCAGGGGGGGGTGAATAAAACTTTTTTTAGACATATAAAGTTTCTGATCCCCGCGGTCAGGGACCGCAGCAAACAGAAATCGCAGCAAACCGCAGGTCTGAATTGACCTGCGGTTTGCCGCAATCGCCGACATGGGGGGGTCACGTGACCCCCCCGCGCATTTAGCCTAGGTGCCTGCTCAATGATTTGAGCAGGCACCGGGTTCCGATCACTGCCAGCCGCACGGCAGTGATCGGAAATACATAGGACGTACCTGTACGCCCTGTGTCCTTAAGTACCAGGGCACAAGGGCGTACCTGTACGCCCTATGTCCTTAAGAGGTTAAATATTCTTTCCTCTTTTACCTTGTTGATTCCCTTTATGTATTTAAAAGTTTCTATCATATCCCCTCTGTCTCGTCTTTCTTCCAAGCTATACATGTTAAGGTCCTTTAATCTTTCCTGGTAAGTTTTATCCTGCAATCCATGTACCAGTTTAGTAGCTTCTCTGAACTCTCTCCAAAGTATCAATATCCTTCTGGAGATATGGTCTCCAGTACTGAGCACAATACTCCAAATGAGGTCTCACTAGTGCTCTGTAGAGCGGCATGAGCACCTCCCTCTTTCTACTGGTAATTCCTCTTGCTATACACCCAAGCATTCTGCTAGCATTTCCTGCTGCTCTGTGACATTGTCTGCCTACCTTTAAGTCTTCTGAAATAATGATCCCTAAATCCCTTTCCTCAGATACTGAGGTTAGGACTGTATCACTGATTTTATATTCTGCTCTTGGGTTTTTACGTCCCAGGTGCATTATCTTGCACTTATCAACATTAAATTTTAGTTGCCAGATTTTTGACCATTCCTCTAGTTTTCCTAAGTCCTTTTCCATTTGGTGTATTCCTCCAGGAACATCAACCCTGTTACAAATCTTTGTGTCATCAGCAAAAAGACACACCCTACCATTGAGGCCTTCTGCAATTTTGCTGACAAAAGATATTAAACAATATGGGTCCCAGAACAGATCCCTGAGGTACCCCACTGGTAACAAGACCTTGGTCTGAATATACTCCATTGACTACAACCCTCTGTTGCCTGTCCCTCAGCCACTGCCTAATCCATTCAACAATATGGGAGTCCAAGCCCAATGACTGCACTTTATTGATAAGCCTTCTATGTGGGACAGTATCAAAAGCCTTACTAAAGTCTAGATAAGCGATGTCTACTGCACCTCCTCCATCTATTATTTTAGTCACCCAATCAAAAAAATCAATAAGATTAGTTTGACATGATCTCCCTGAAGTAAACCCATGCTGTTTTTCATCTTTCAATCCATGGGATTTTAGATGTTCCACAATCCTCTCCTTAAGTATGGTTTCCATTAATTTCCCCACTATTGATGTCAGGCTTACTGGCCTATAGTTGCCCGATTCCTCCCTACTACCTTTCTTGTGAATGGGCACAACATTTGCTAATTTCCAATCTTCTGGGACGACTCCTGTTGCCAGTGATTGGTTAAATAAATCTGTTAATGGTTTTGCTAGTTCACCGCCGAGCTCTTTTAATAGCTTCGGGTGTATCCCATCAGGCCCCTGTGACTTATTTGTATTAATTTTAGACAGTTGACTTAGAACCTCTTCCTCTGTAAAGACACATGCGTCAAAAGATTCATTAGTCTTCTTTCCCAACTGAGGTCCTTCTCCTTCATTTTCCTTTGTAAAAACTGAACAGAAGTATTCATTGAGGCAGTCAGCTAGTTCTTTATCTTCTTCCATATACCTTCCTTCTTTAGTTTTTAATTTGGTAATTCCTTGTTTTAGTTTCCTTTTTTCATTTATGTATCTGAAGAATGCCTTATCGCCTTTTTTCCCTGACTGAGCTAATTTCTCTTCTGCCTGTGCTTTAGAAGCTCTTATAACTTGTTTGGCCTCTCTCTGCCTAATCTTATAAATTTGTCTGTCATCCTCGTTTTTTTTTTTATTTATAATTCCTAAATGCTATCTTTTTGTTTTTAATGATTTTGGCCACTTCTGCTGAGTACCACAGTGGTTTCTTCATTTTTTTGCTTTTACTGACAAGCCTAATGCAATCTTCTGTTGCCTTCAATAGTGCCACTTTTAAGTAGTCCCATTTCTCCTGGACTCCAATGAAACTGTTCCAGTCTGATAGGGACTTGTATACCACTAATCTAATTTTAGAAAAGTCATTTTTTCTAAAATCTAAAACTTTTGTTTTTGTGTGGTGTGACTCAGTCACTGTACTTATAGTAAACCACACTGACTGGTGATCACTAGAACCCAAGCTTTCCCCTACAGTAATATCAGATACCAAATTCCCATTTGTGAATACTAAATCTAAAATGGCCTCCTTCCGGGTTGGCTCCTCCACTACTTGCTGTAGAGATAATCCCAGTAGGGAATTTAGAATATCTGTACTCTTGGCAGAGTTAGCTATTTTGGTTTTCCAGTTTACATCTGGAAGATTGAAGTCTCCCATAATGATAACTTCCCCCTTCAATGTCATTTTAGCTATTTCCTCAACTAGTAGATCATCTAATTCTTTGACTTGGGTAGGTGGTCTATATATAACACCTACACGAGTTACCTTATGATTATCAAGCTGCAAGGTAACCCAAACTGACTCTAAATTGTTCTCGCTAACTTGTATCAAATTCGATTTTATGCTATCTTTCACATACAGGGCCACCCCTCCCCCCTTCTTGCCTTCTCTGTCTTTCCTGTATAGAGAGAACCCTGGTATTGATATATCCCAGTCATTACTCCCCTTGAACCACGTCTCAGTAACAGCCACTACATCTATATTCTCAGATGCCATTATAGCCTCAAGCTCATTGATCTTATTCCCTAGACTGCGAGCATTTGTAGACAAGACTCTGAGCTTGTCATTTCTTAACCTTTGTGCTACTGGCCTCTTCTGACATTGTTCCGGGGGGCAGTTGGACTGCTGGATTATCACTCTTTTGCCCCCCTTTCCTAGTTTAAATGCTTCTTAGCAAATACTTGGAACTGTTCACCGAGGACATTCGTTCCCTTGAGAGAAAGATGCAAACCATCTTTCTTGTACAGTTCTTTTCCATTCCAACAAGAGCTATCATGAGACACAAAGCCAAACCCTTGGTTCAGACACCATTCACCAAGCCATACATTGAATTCCTTAATGCGCATCTTCCTGTCATGCTGAAGGTTATGCACAGGCAAAACTGCAGAGAATGAAACAGTTGATGCAACCTGCCGTATATCCTTTCCAAGTGTATGAAAAGCTTCTTTCACCTTTGGAACCTCATTGCTAGCCAGATCGTTTGTCCCAAGATGGACAATAACATCCACTTCCCTTTCCTGCTTTGCTTGCCTAACTATATTTAGGATCCGTCGTCTATCCCTGCTAGCGGTAGCACCAGGGAGACATCTCACAACACCATTCTCCTCAAACTTCACACCTCTTATGATGGAATCGCCCACCAACAGCTGCTTACTATCAATCCTCACCTTCTCCTTTTTGTCTTTGGCTGCAGTCTTGCATACTTTAGGCATGGGAGATGATTGTTTCTCACCCACTGTGCTTGAGCCATCCTCCATGTTGCTCTTGCACTCTGAAAGTGCTGCGAATGAATTATGGAGAGCCACAGACTGTGGGACATGCCTTCTATCCACAACTCTCAGTCTACCTGAACCTACAGTAACCCATCTTCCATTTCTAGGGGGCCTCTGTGGCAGTGGCATTGCAATGTTCTCAGCCTGAGTTTGTTTAGTGGTTAATTTCCAAATCTCATATTTCAAAAAGGTAATTTCCTGCTGCATTATGGAGAGCTGTCTACAGATCAGACAGTATCCAAACCTTTGAAGAGTGGAACCTGAAATAAAAGCACAACAATTCCTGCACAGAACCAGATCTGCCATTGTAGAGAGGGGAAAGATTTTAAACAAAAAAATCTTACTTGTTTAGATTGTATCCACCTCCAGATTACCTCCTGAGTATCTCCTGAATATATCCACTGCACTTCTACAGCAGCACTTGAACTAGCAGCCTTGGAAAAGCAGCAAGCTAAAATTACATAGCTGGAGTCTTGTTTTGGGGGGTGAGTTGACAGATACATTTAATGACAGAGGTTGTGCCATACAGAATATAAAATAAGCTGAGCTGGCAAAAGCTGGGCATATGAATCGGATAAATGTCAGCTGAACCGAGTAATTCTGGCTGAACCTGCCTCCTGACTCTGCCCTGAAGACAGATTTTGGCTGAGATAAGAATGGAGCAACTATATTTCAATTACCAGATATTTTAGTTCTCAGGGGGTAATAAGCTTGGGTCAGAGGTATCAGTCCGTAGCATTTTCTCCTTTCCCTGTTAGGGATACATCCATTGCTGACTGTGCATGTCTATTACTGGGTCAGGTGAGATAGCTTTGGGCCAGCAGCTATCTAATATATATATGGCCAGCTTAAGTGTTTCCTACATACTCAAGATGGTATAAGCTGATGCCATTGATAAGTGGTAACACTATATCAGCAACAATTAAAATTAAAGGGGTATTCAAGTTATGTAAAGATATCACCCGTCTCCATTTATTTATGTGGGAGTTCCTGAGATAGCCAAGTACATCTTTGCTGCTCCTTTCATTTAAGGGGGCCTTCACGAAGTACAGAGGCCCCATTTTAGTGAGCAGTGTGGGTCCACGTGGTAGGACCCACGTGGTTTTAACAGTTATTCCCTATCCTGTGAATAAAGGATAACGTTACATAACCAGAATACTTTTTTAATGGATATAAGGTTGATAAAACCTATGTCAGAGGAATGTGAGCCTCAGAAGTTTGTGGACACCAACAGGTTTAGGATACAAAATTTGGATTCAAGGGATCCATTACTACAGGGAGTGCAGAATTATTAGGCAAGTTGTATTTTTGAGGATTAATTTTATTATTGAACAACAACCATGTTCTCAATGAACCCAAAAAAACTCATTAATATCAAAGCTGAATATTTTTGGAAGTAGTTTTTAGTTTTAGCTATTTTAGGGGGATATCTGTGTGTGCAGGTGACTATTACTGTGCATAATTATTAGGCAACTTAACAAAAAACAAATATATACCCTTTTCAATTATTTATTTTTACCAGTGAAACCAATATAACATCTCAACATTCACAAATATACATTTCTGACATTCAAAAACAAAACAAAAACAAATCAGTGACCAATATAGCCACCTTTCTTTGCAAGGACACTCAAAAGCCTGCCATCCATGGATTCTGTCAGTGTTTTGATCTGTTCACCATCAACATTGCGTGCAGCAGCAACCACAGCCTCCCAGACACTGTTCAGAGAGGTGTACTGTTTTCCCTCCTTGTAAATCTCACATTTGATGATGGACCACAGGTTCTCAATGGCGTTCAGATCAGGTGAACAAGGAGGCCATGTCATTAGATTTTCTTCTTTTATACCCTTTCTTGCCAGCCACGCTGTGGAGTACTTGGACGCGTGTGATGGAGCATTGTCCTGCATGAAAATCATGTTTTTCTTGAAGGATGCAGACTTCTTCCTGTACCACTGCTTGAAGAAGGTGTCTTCCAGAAACTGGCAGTAGGACTGGGAGTTGAGCTTGACTCCATCCTCAACCCGAAAAGGCCCCACAAGCTCATCTTTGATGATACCAGCCCAAACCAGTACTCCACCTCCACCTTGCTGGCGTCTGAGTCGGACTGGAGCTCTCTGCCCTTTACCAATCCAGCCACGGGCCCATCCATCTGGCCCATCAAGACTCACTCTCATTTCATCAGTCCATAAAACCTTAGAAAAATCAGTCTTGAGATATTTCTTGGCCCAGTCTTGACGTTTCAGCTTGTGTGTCTTGTTCAGTGGTGGTCGTCTTTCAGCCTTTCATACCTTGGCCATGTCTCTGAGTATTGCACACCTTGTGCTTTTGGGCACTCCAGTGATGTTGCAGCTCTGAAATATGGCCAAACTGGTGGCAAGTGGCATCTTGGCAGCTGCACGCTTGACTTTTCTCAGTTCATGGGCAGTTATTTTGCGCCTTGGTTTTTCCACACGCTTCTTGCGACCCTGTTGACCATTTTGAATGAAACGCTTGATTGTTCAATGATCATGCTTCAGAAGCTTTGCAATTTTAAGAGTGCTGCATCCCTCTGCAAGATATCTCACTATTTTTGACTTTTCTGAGCCTGTCAAGTCCTTCTTTTGACCCATTTTGCCAAAGGAAAGGAAGTTGCCTAATAATTATGCACACCTAATATAGGGTGTTGATGTCATTAGACCACACCCCTTCTCATTACAGAGATGCACATCATCTAATATGCTTAATTGGTAGTAGGCTTTCGAGCCTATACAGCTTGGAGTAAGACAACATGCATAAAGAGGATGATGTGGTCAAAATACTCATTTGCCTAATAATTCTGCACGCAGTGTATATTAGAGCAATATTCGGATTAGTGATCAGTAGATATTCTAACATGGGTATAGTAGGACCGATGAACCATCATAGAATAATTTTGTAACTCTCCTGAATATAATAATTAGTATTGCATAACATTAGATCAGGTAACTGCAGTTTAGGCAATTACCTAGTACAGTGATGGCTAACCTCCGGCACTCCAGTTGTGGTGAAACTACGACTCCAAGCATGCTCCATTCATTTCTAAGGAGTTCTGAGAACAGCCAAACAAGCGTACATCTTGGGAGTTGTAGTTTTACCACAGCTGGAGTGCCGGAGGTTAGCCATCACAGACCTAGTATATTCGGAAAGCTTCCTTTTAGGAAAAATGCCAAACAATCAAATATTCTAAAAAGCAGAAATGAAGAGGGCAATACATCCCATTGTAACATCACTGTTTTATGCACCATATAATCAGCCGCCATTGTTCAAATGGGAAAGCTTCCATGGAGACAAGCTTTCCTTCCCTCCACACTTCGTCTGGCATCACAATTCCTGTCCTAATTAATGTTTATAACCAACTAACACTGTAAATATTAACAAGATAATGAATGCACTGTAAATTATTCTGCTACTATCGTGTGAGACGGTGAGTTTGTGTTTTGAAAGTGCCCCCAGTTCTAGCAGCTTTATGTATGATGTGTAAAGTATAGAAGAGGGGCTACAGTACATCCAGAAGAATTTATATTCATTGAGCATGATTGTTAATGACCATACAGTACAGGTGAAACTCGAAAAATTAGAATTTCGTGCAAAGTTACTTTATTTCAGTAATTCAACTTAAAAGGTGAAACTAATATATGAGATAGACTCATCATATGCAAAGCGAGATATTTCAAGCCTTTATTTGTTATAATTTGGATGATTATGGCTTATAGTTTATGAAACCCCAAAGTCTCAATTTTGAGGTACCCTTTGCTCAGGGGGTATGGATTAATTAGTTGACTGGAGTGTGACACTTTGAGCCTAGAATATTGAACTTTTTGACAAAATTCTCATTTTAAGCTGCATTAATGCAATTCCTTTTAATTTGCATTACTGAAATAAATGGACTTTTGCACGATATTCAAATTTTTCGAGTTTCACCTGTATATGGAATATAGTACCGCAATTTCGAAAAAAGTTTAGACACTGTGTAAAATGTAAATATATGTAAATAAAAACGGAAAGCAATGATCTGCAAATTTCAAAGACTCCTATTTTATTCACAATAGAGGGCAGGACACACATCAGATGTTCAGACATTTTACCCTTTCATGAAAAAAATTAACTCACTTAGAACTTGATGGCAGCAACACATATCAAGAAAGTTGGGACAGGGCGACAAAATGCTGGAAAAGTAAATGGTACTAATAAAAAAACAGCTGGTGGAGCAAATTGCTACAAAGTCATATGACTGAGTATAAAAAAGCAAAGTCTCTCATAAGCAAAGATAAGCAGAGGTTCACCAATCTGCAAAAAAAAAAAATGTGCCTGAAATTTGTGGAACAATTTCAGAAAAATGTTCCTCCAAGTAAAATTGCCATGACTATGAATATTCTAGCATCTACAATACATAATATCATCAAAAGATTCAGAGAATCTGAAGAAATTCATGTGCACAAGAGACAAGGCTGATGGTTATCATTGGATGCTTGTGATCTACAGGCCCTCAGGCAGCAATGCATTAAATACAGCCATGATTTTGTACTGGAAATCACCATGGGCTCAGGAACATCATTGTCTGTGAACACAGTTTGCGATGCAATCCGCAAATACACATTAAAGCTGTATCATGCAAAAAAGAAGCCATATGTCAACACGATCCAGAAATACCACCGTCTTCTCTGGGCCAAAGCTTATTTAAATTTGAATGAGTCAAAATGGAAAACTGTTCTGATAGATAAATAAAAATTGGAAATTATTTTTGGAAACCATGGAAGTGTCCTTTAGATTCAAGGAGAGGGACAATCCACCTTGTTATCTGCACACAGTTCAAAAGCTTGCATCTCTGATGGTATGGTGTTGCATTAGTGCTTATGGCATGAGTGGCTTACATATCTGGAAAGGCACTATCAATGCTGAACAGTAGATATAGGTTTTAGAACAACATATGCTCCCATCCGGATGTCTCTTTCAGGGAAGGTCTTGCATATTTCAATAAAATAATGCTAAACCACATACTGCATCCATCACGACACTTTCACCAATAGAAAACATTTGCTGCATCATGTAATGACAAATTCTAGCAAAGAAGGCCCAGAACTTGTTCCCCTCTAAAACTCCAGCAATTGGTCTCCTAACAACATGCCAGAAGTTCACAAATTGTTCTTAAAAGAGAGGATGCTACACGATGGTAGACATGACCATGTCCCAACTTTTTTGAGATGCGTTCCTGCCGTCAAGATCTAAATGAGTTTTTTTTTTTTCCATAAAATAGTAAAATGTTTCACTTTCAGCATCTGACACGCATTCTATGATTTATTGTGAATAAAATATGGGTTTATAAAATCTGCATTATGTTTGTATTTACATTTCCCACAGAGTCCCAACTTTTTGGGAATTAGGGTTGTATAAGGTGTCATTATTAGAAAATTGCACATACTGTACATGCTGCTATATGTGCAGGAGTAATTAAGGAATGGGTGCTGTGAATAAGTCAAACCATGGTAGCAGCAGAACACAATTCTGACACCTGTAGTATGGGTAACTGGCTGATAGGGGCAAGTCATTTTTTACACTAGCTTTGTTAGTAATGGGAGAAATTTTGGTCATAGCTTATTATCAAGAAGCAGCTGCTTCAATTTCTATGTCTATATCTTAAACCTGCAAGTTTTGCCACATCTAACTTACTATGCCACATATAGGGTAGATCCATGCAATCATAGCAGGCATCTCACTGTTAAAACACCTCTGTATGCATCACATTGGGGCAAGAAGAGCCAATTGGAGTGAGCTGAAATTCTCAAGTTTATGTACTGGTCTAGTGGTGCTTCTCTACAGTGCAGTACTACATGTACTATACTTCTCTCTACCAGTCCTACATTTACTGTACTGGTCCACTTTTGTGCAGTTCACTGAAGAGGTTTAATATAGAAAGTAATTTACAGTAGCTATTTCTAACTCACATTCATTTATTTAACTTTGTAGAGATAGTGAATATATAAGGCGGCTCAACTGTTCAATTGAATGGTAGAGGTGCTTATCTGCTGGTTTGACTCACCTGGGAAAGGTGACCACTCCACCGCATCTTTTGGGAAAGTGTAATATAATAGACATCATATAGATGTACTACAAGATATATGGCTAATACAGCCATATTCATCAATATAATTTTTTCTATTTTACCCATTTTTCTATTTCTATTTTTAATCGTTTTTAATTCTACACGAATCTCTATCACCATGGACTTGACCAATTAAGCTTTTTCACCAAGTCTGGTACCAGCTACTATATATTACACACCACATTTCTTTATCTACCCATCCGGAACACACATCTAGTGTCCGGTGGTCTCAGAAACTTACTTCCAATTTTATCTTCACTCTCACATTTTTATCCAACCCCAAATACGAGTGTGCCTGCTACTTTCTCTATAAAATATTTATTTTACTTGCTTATATGACACCAACATATTCCGCAGCACTTTACAGATTATTATATGTAAACAACTGCAATGTCCGGTACGGACTAAAAGGATCTTGTACACATTAGTGTATTGATTGCTGAACCTGCCAAGAATGACGGGTTCGGCAGACAGTCTAATGTGTATGGGGAACTCTCGACTTTCCCTCGATAGATGATGTTGGGGGAGAGAAGGATCAGGCAAAATGAGTACTTTTGCTTGATCCTCTTGTTCTCCCAGGAAATAAGCCACTGGAATTGTCTGGCAGCGGCTTTGTCCACTCCTCCCATTGATAACACATGCATGCTTGGCTTAAACAAATGTGCATGTGGGATTCAGTAGGGAGTCGGGAAATACATCAGCCAAGTGATCTTAGGACCGACAGCTATTAAATGTGTATGGCTAGCTTAAAATGTGTATGGCCTTGTCTGCGAAATTACCATTCACCAGATGATTGTTTGTTCAACTGCTGTTCAATCATCAACCAACCTCTATCTATTATGTATGGACACCGTAAGAGCTTGCTTTATCTATATTAGTTATCTGCTTATTTTTCTTTAATCTTTGGTGGAGAGTTTTTTTTTTTTTACTTTTGGCTGGTATTTTGGTATTTCTGAACCAAGTTCCCTAAATTGTTATGGCCTCCAGTTACAGTATTTTTTTTATTAAATACGTACTCCCATAAAATGTTTACTCTCAGGTCCGTTAGAAAGGTAAAGATGTAAATTGTGGTGGAGAGAATATTTTTACCAATGCTTGTAGTTGCTAGATGTCCACTTCCTTCTAGTGCACCACTGTGTCACTGACATACTCATTCTCCAACTGACACAGCAACTTATGTGTGGACAGGATGTGAGTTTCTCTATTCACTGCTAGGAAACCCTTGGTTCAGTCTCAATGACTAGAGAATCTGACTTCCTGTCCACAAATAAGACAGTTGGAGAGTCAGAGTACCAGTCACATGACACAGCTGAGCAACAGACCTAGATCAACTACAGCCATCAAGAACATTTCTAATGGACTAGAGAATAAACATTTTTTGTGGTAGTATGAGGAGAGAAAGAATAAACAGCGACACTCACCAAATTCCAAAATCTTTATTCTTTATTTACTCTTTATTCTTTCTTCAAAAGCCTAACAAGTTGACTCGAATGTGGATAACATAACAGGCAATGGCCTGCTCTTTGTCAGGCCTTACCCATGTCCTAGGCTGCTTGTTTGGCTTTTAATGTGCGGGATTTTGGAATTTGGTAAGTGCCGCTGTTTATTCTCTCCCTCATTATACTAGACATTTGCTTTGGGACTACTTGACTGAGCACCACCATACTGTACTGGCTCCAGTGCATTGTTTTTGTGGTATACATGGCCGTGCTGACCCTTTCTTGTTTATATTGGTTATTTCATTTTTGTGGGAGTGCTTCTTTAAGTTAGAATGGTTGTCCCGGAGCAAATTAATATTGTAACTTACGGGTAGCACTGTACATTCTCCCATTATAAATGCAATTCTTTTATACATAAAACAAACATTTGCTTTAAAATATGAAATTTCATACAACTTTGATATGTCATATTGAAATGTCAGAAGTTTTGGTGCTGAGTTCTCCACCAAATGCTATAACGAAAGGGCAGAAGCTTTCAGTTGACTGTTAGCTGATTGGATTTTAGCCGATCACAGCCAAAGGAGCTTCTGCCCTTTTGTCTCTTCAGCTGGGATCCCACCAATCAAAACTTCTGATCTCTGATGTTTACTTATTTCAAGCATATTCTATCATGAGCTGGTGACACAAGCTGGTCACTTTTTTCTTGATCAATAAAGAGAAATAAAGAACATGCTTATGGTTAAAATATACAAACTGCCTTCCGACTATTGCAATCTGTAATCTTTGATCCATAAAGTGTACATATGCCAAATTGCAATTTGCAATATTGTATAATACTACAGAGAAGTGGTGCACTATTTTATGCTTTTTGTACATTACTGCAAAGAAATTCAGTAAGCTTGTTCTTTATATAGACGGTTGGTTTGTATGTTTGACATCGAATTTAGATCAATACAAGACATTCTCACAGCTAGAAATAGAAGAAACAGGATCCAGCATGTAAATACAATCCAAAAATGTATTCAGGTAAATCCATAAAAAAAACATATCCCCTCCTCTACATCGCAGACATGTTTCAACCAACTTTAGTGGTCTTAATCGTAGCATACAAACACCAAGGGAAGGCCCATATTTTTAAAGGCTGACCACCTAAATAATCTAATAATGTGTGTGAATACCTTACTAGGCTGAAGGGTCATATAGTTGGAAACAAAATTTGAAGTGGATTGGTAAAACAATGAAACTAGAGACACAGATTGCAACATTGAGCATATTACCATAACCCAAATATATTGCATATACTGTATATATGTATGTTTTTCCACTAAACTATATTTTGTATATATATTATTAATATATGTTAATGATCCAGGAGGTGAAATTTAATATTTCCTCCTCTGGGGGTGGTTTTACTAACTTAATAGCATTTACTCTGCAAGAGTCCAGATTTCCTCTATGGCACTCTTTGAAATGCCTGTAGGCCCCAGAAATATTATGATTATCATTCTCAGAGATACCATTAAGATGTTCCAGGAACCACATTGTCTATGCATACTACCCACATATGATTTGCCGCATAATGTGCATAAAATTAGATAAACAACTGATTCTGTATTATACTTAATGTAATTCTTTATGCAAAATGTGATTGTATGATATTTTTATAGGATTGACATACATACAAGTTCTGCACGGATGTGAGCCACATTTTTGGAATTTATTTAGTCGATGGATCCTATTTCTTCTATTCCTGGATTACCTGGGCATGAGCATGCTGTTGATCCTTGCTGTGGTCTTGATTTCTGACTCAAGTATGTGCGCTGGACTTTTATTTATGAATATTCTGAAATACACTATGTACAGGTGAAACTCGAACAATTAGAATATTGTGCAAAAGTCCATTTATTTTAGTAATGCAAATCAAAAGGAATTGCATTAATGCAGCTTAAAATTAGAATTTTGTGAAAAGGTTCAATATTCTAGGCTCAAAGTGTCACACTCTAGTCAACTAATTAATCCATATCCCCTGAGCAAAGGGTACCATATGAAGGCTTGAAATATCTCGCTTTGCATGTAATGAGTCTATCTCATGTGTTAGTTTCACCTTTTAAGTTGCATTACTGAAATAAATGAACTTTGCACGATATTATAATTTTTAGAGTTTCACCTGTAGGTAAGCCTCAAATAAAAATGACTAGCCTAGACACAACAATCGCCTACACTGAATAAGGCCTCATGCACACGACCACAATTGGGATCCATGTCCGATCCGCATTCTTTGCAGGTCGGGTGCTCTTCTTATTCATTTCTATGAGGTCGGCAAAAAGAAATGGGGCACACAGATGTCATCTGTGCATCTGTTCCGCAAATGATAGAACATGTCCTATTCTTGTCTGTTTTACAGACAAGAATAGCCATTTCTATTGATGGAAGTGAATTGCGGAATGCCCATGGATGATATCGATATTTTGTGGACCACACTATGGATGCTGTCATGTTCATGAGGCCTAAACCTCAAAGTGTTTGTTGTTCATTTACTATGGTAAGGCCTGATTCACACATCAATGTTTTGGTCTGTGATTTCTATTAGTCATTTTGAGACAAAACCAAGTGCGGGTCAAAAACACAGAACAGGCACAAATCTTTTCATTACCTAATCTATGTGTAGGATCCGCTTCTGGTTTTAGCTCACAATCTCTGATGTAAATCACTGAGCAAACACTAACACGTGAAAGCGGCCTAATTCTGTCTGCATACATATGGTATATGTAAGTGAAAACAAGTATGGATGTGTAGTTTACAATACTGGGTGTGTTACATTTTCACCTGTACATAACTGAGTTGCTGTGTATATTCAGACACTGTGACCGTGAGCATATGATCTATCTACCACAGGGGTCAGCAACCTCAGCATGCACACTTGCATGGCTGTTCTCAGAACTCCCATACACATGAATTGAGCAGGCTGGGATTTGTAGTTTCAAAACAGCAGGTTTCTGACCCCTGATCTACCAAAAAGCCATGTGACAAGATTGTATGTTTCTGGCAATGTATCTGTATACACAGTAGCAAAATCTTTACTTTTAGGAACACACATATAGTATTAAGAAATAATCTTCAGGCCTGATCACTCTGCCTTGTAGGTTTGTTTCCTAACCTGTAGATGGTGGAGAAGATACTGAAGGACTACTAGATGCTGCACAAAAAACTAAGAAAATTTACCAAATATCATAAGACACATGAGACTGGTGAGTGTAGAAAAGTCATTGCCGTTATCTATAAATTATTAAGGATCATAACATGATGATATATTCCTGAGCTGCAATTGATCAGCTCAACTGTTGAATGTGGAACACTGTAATACATCATAATGACTAAAAAGATGTGACTGGTGTCAGCTGAAATGCTGACGCTGAATACATCAACATTAGACTGAAAGACAAAAGAAAACAACCTTCACTCTTTTTATGTCTAGACAATAAAAAAAAAGAAACCCCAAGTGAGGCAACTGCAAATGCAATTTTATGGTGCTTAAACTCTTTCCTGACCACAACAAATGGATCAGATCAGATTAATCCCCCAAGTAAAAACACTGTTTGCTAGAATTCTGAAAGCTTTTAGCTCAGTCTGTCTCTTACTGAGGAAAAAATAATAATTTCCAACAGTTGTCGAAAAAAATGGATCCTTCAGTCACAAAGGGTTTTACTCGAGTGAGTATGCCGCTGTCAGATTATTTTATTTTTTTTGCACATTGAGGTCATTTTTGAAACCAACATATTTTAGTATTGAATGTACATATAGACATTTATACAGTATCTAAGATTGATAAAGGATTAAACATTTCCACAATTAAATCTTCTGGGGCTGCCCAAGTTGTAAGAGTAAAAAAAATAATAATGGAAAACAATACTTTTCACAATTTTCTCGGATGAAATATCAGTGACAGTCAAGTGAATAGGGCTGTGTTGCAAATCCCAGAACACCTCTGGGTCAGAAGTGGTGCCATTGACACATCAATAATGACATAACTCTTTAACATGTAATCATTGCTTTTTGAGAGAAAGTCCTCGAATACATGTCTGGTGCCCTGAGCCCGTTTGACCCAAGACATATAGATTTATTAGCCATTCCCATAATATACATTGTTTACAGCAACCATTTTGAAATCTGCCATATTGAATTTAGCTCAGGTTTTTCCAATGGGAAGGGTCTGATGTGATATATTATTTCTGGCTACAATTTACTTAAAAATCCACTGGAAGTGTCAATTTTTACACTTCATGCACTGTTTAGGAGTTAAACATTTCCTAAAGTGCATTACATGATGTGTTCTATGTGTCTACCATTCTGCAGGTTGCACAGGGTTTAACTTTTAATCAAGTCATCATAAACACACTGAAGAATCACAGTTGATTCTTCATTCGCCATTTCAGGTGAGTCATATTGCGCAATACACAATATGGCTCACCTGAAATGGCGACTCCTACAGTGCTGTGAAAAAGTATCAACTGCGGTTCTTGAGTGTGATCACAAAGACTGAATTCAATATGGTGGATTTCAAAATAGTGCCCAAAAAGTTTTTCACCAACAAATAACATTAGAAGCCCATTTTCTACAAATTACACCAGTTAAAAGGATGTATCCAGACTTTTGCCTCGCCCTATATATTAAAGATGTTAGTCACAATTAAATTGGTACAGGTATATACCTAAATCTCATCTGGTCAATATAGATTGAATGAAATGTCTAAAGATGGATCTAGATGTGCAGATAATCAGGAATGCTTGTTCCTGACAATCTGCCTGTGTAAAGGTGCAACCAATAACCCGATAATTATCGTTTCTGGGCAGTAGATCGTGCTGTCTAAACAGTGATCTGCTGCCCAGAAACAATGCAACTGTATGAGGACGAGCGATCGCAAAAGCGATCCCTCCTTCTCATACTGTGGAGGTCATTGCTGCATGTAAATGCTTCACCCCCACTGAATGAGCCGCCAACTGTTGGGAAGGAAGTGCTCATTGGTACAGTGCCTTGCAAAAGTATTCAACCCCTTGACTTTTTTTTTTCGTGTTTTGGTGACTCACAACCTGGAATTAACATAGATTGTTTCAGGATTTATATCATTTAATTTACAGAACATGCCCACAACTTTGAAGATGTGTTTCTTTTTTATTGTAAAGCAAACAACAAATAGGACAAAATAACAGAAAAAGTCAATGTGCATAACTACTCACCCCTCCTAAAGTCAATACTTTGTAGAGCCACCTTTTGCGGCAATCACAGCTCCAAGTCACTTTGGATAGGTCTCTATGAGCTTGCCACATCTTACCACTGGGATTTTTGCCCATTGCTCCTTTCAAAACTGCTCCAGCTCCTTCAGGTTGGATTGTTTGTGCTTGCAAACAGCAATATTTAAGTCTGACCACAGATTTTCTATTGGATTGAGATCTGGGCTTTGACTAGGCCATTCCAACACATTTACATGTTTTCCCTTAAACCACTCAAGTGTTGCTTTAGCAGTGTGTTTGGAGTCATTGTCCTTCTGGAAGGTGAACCTCCGTCCTAGCCTCAGATCACGCACAGAGTGGTACAGGTTTTGCTCAAGAATATCCCTGTATTTAGCACCATCCATCTTTCCCTCAACTCTGACCAGTTTCCCAGTCCCGGCTGCTGGTGTTCTTTGGGTGATGTGATGTGTTGGGTTTGCATCAGACATAGCATTTTCTTTGATGACTGAAAAGTCAAATTTTAGTCTCATCAGACCAGAACACCTTCCTCCATACATTTTGGGAGTCTCCCATATGACTTTTCGCAAACTCACAACGTGCCTTTTTGTTTTTAGCTGAAAGTAATGGCTTTCTTCTGGCCACTCTGCCATAAAGCCCAACTCTATGGAGCGTACGGCTTATTGTCGTCCTATGTACAGATACTCCAGTCTATGCTGTGGAACTCTGCAGCTCCTCCAGGGTTACCTTAGGTCTCTGTGCTGCCTCTCTGATTAATGCCCTCCTTGCCCGGTCCGTGAGTTTTGGTGGGTGGCCGTCTCTTAGCAGGTTTGTTGCCGTGCCATGTTCTTTCCATTTGGTTATTATAGATTTGATTGTGCTCCTGAGGATCATCAAAGATTTGCATTTTTTTTTATAACCTAACCCTGACTTGTACGTCTCAACAACATTGTCCCATACTTGTTTGGAGAGTTCCTTGGTCTTTATGGCAGTGTTTGGTTAGTGATGCCTCTTGCTTAGGTGTTGCAGCCTTTGGGGCCTTTCAAAAAAGGTGTGTATATGTAATGACAGATCATGTGACACTTAGATTGCACACAGGCAGACATCAGTTCACTAATTATGTGACTTCTGAAGGTAATTGGTTGCACCAGAGCTTTTTATGGCCTTCCTAACAAAGGGGGTGAATACATATGCACATGACAATTTTCTGTTTTCTATTTCTAAACAATAGTTTTATTTATATATTTTTCTAATTTCACTTCACCAACTCAGACTATTGTGTTCTGATCCATCACACAAAATTCAGATTAACAAAACATTGACTTTAAGGCTGTAACAAAATACCAAAAAAGTCAAGGGGGTGAATACTTTTGCAAGGCACTGTACGTGTAAATCCACCTTAAAGAAAAACTCCTGCAACAATTTATATTCTCTGACCTATTAGAAAGTTACCTGATGTAATCTGTAGTGAATGTAATCTTCTCATCAGTGACTATATTTGTGAGCTATCCCCTCTCTTCTAATTTTTAGATGTGTCATGTGATCAACTCTCTGATCTCCAGCTGACACAGGACAGGAAGTCACTTACTTCTCTATTTATTCCTATGAGACATTGAGGTTCCCATAGGAATACATAGAGAAGCTGACTTCCTGTCCACACATAAGATGCTGTGTCAGTTGGAGAGTCTGATTGCTGGTCACATGAGACAGATGAGAAGCAGAGGGAGGGGATAGCTCGCAACTACAGCCACTGGTCAGATTACATTCACTACAGATTACATCATGTTCCTTTCTAGCTGGTCAGAGAATAAAATTTTTCGCTGGCGTTCTTCTTTAAGTTTCCATCAAATTTACCTTCCTCTGAAGGTCACTCTAACTTCATCTAATGCTTATTCACACATCTGTGTTCTCCACGGACAACACACATATCCATTAACTAGCATTTTTCACACCTCCTATTTTGCCAATGACCATGGCTCAATGGAAAAGAATGGAGACATGCACTTCTTTAGTCTGAATCTGTGAAAATTACGGACACGCTGTACACTTTCTGCCCATTTTTAATTGATCCATTTTTATAGAAAAAGGTTTCAGCTTTTTTTCTGGTGCAAAAAAATGTATTAACCACAGTGAAAAAACATGTTCACACATTGTGAGCTCAAACCTTTGTGAACACAAACTCAGATGCAACACGGTTTGAATTTTTGCATCCACAAAACAGATATGAATATGTTAAGTCACATTCGGAGAAAGAATGGTCTTGCATTAAGATGGCAGCAATGAGTCTCAAAAATAGGCCTTCCTATGAGTTAATTATTGTACCTATCGGGACACTGTGGGACATTTGACCTTGCTGACGTAGAACATTAAAAGTCTATGTAGCTTTCTGCCATATTTTGAACGGTATTCCGTCATGACATTTATGGCATATTTACAGGAACAAAGAATTGAGTTTTATCCACAAATTTTGTTTCCTACTGCTGAAGGTTTTGCAATCTGCTGTGTTTGCTGTGCACCTTTTGTTGTTTTGGACTAAGGCCTGGGTTGTGTAGTGTGCTGGTGGGTCTCGTTCACAATGGATAAGAAAACATAAAAAAGGCATTCTGTGCCATTAGTAATATAGTGTTTTCCTGGATATTTTCTTGCTATAGGTGGAATGCATTAAAGTGCATCAGCAGACTTGTACCTATGAAACTTGCTGACCTGTTACATGTGCACTTCCATTTCCTAAGAGGACTGAACCAGTGGCTTGTGGAAATAATTATAAACCTAGGGGATAAGAGGCTTTGCTCAGCATATTAATTATAATTCATTAGTAAAATAAACTGCCAGACAAAAGCTCTGAGGTGAAGTTGGCTGTAAATTTTTAATACCTTAAATGGCATCTGTCAGCAGATTTGTATCTATGAAACTGGCTGACCTGTTGTATGTGCTCTTGGCAGTTGAAGGCATCTGTGTTGGTCCCATGTTCATATGTGCCTGGACCTGTCAATCAAAGAGGAGTGGGAGTGGCCGTTGTGAAAAAGCAAAGCCTCTAGGAGTAACAGCAGCTCACTTGCATATATAAAAAATAATTTTTCTTACCAATGTGGGCACATATGAACATTGAACCAACACAGATGCCTTCAGCTACCAAGAGCACATACAACAGGTCAGCCAGTTTCATAGATACAAATCTGCTGACAGATGTCATTTAAGGTATTAAAAATATACAGCCAACTTCACCTCAGAGCTTTTGTCTGGCAGATTATTTTACTAATAAATTATAATTAGAGATGAACGAATTTTTCAAAAACTTGATTCGGCCGGTTCACCGAATTTTTCCCAAAAATTTGGTTCGATCCGAATTTATTCATGGTGAATCGCATTAAAAAACAGCTATTTCCTGGCTACAGAGAGCTGGTGATAGATTAAATGCATATTAAAAATAAAAATATTATGCGTGAGGATGTATTCGATAAGTGTGATGGTGAACTCATTATGTGCTCTACAGTGGATACCCCTAGTGCCCAAATATTGTGCAACCGCCTTTAGTCCTTTATCATGAGGGATACTACTATAAAGGGACTCGACGTCTATGCTAGCCAAAAGGTAAGAGGGCTCGATCTTGTTAAAAAAATCCATTGTGTCCTTAGTGTACGATGGGAGGGACAAGACAAACGATCTAAGGACTTCATACAGATATAAACTGCAATTTTGGGTGATGTAATTCACCCCTGATACTATAGGTCGACCCTTCAATTTGTTAGTCCCTTTATGGACCTTGGGAAGACCATAAAATGTGGCGATCTGTGGAGTCTCTGGTAACATGAAATTAAATTCTGCCTCACTGATCACTCTATTTCTCAGGCCAAAATCAAGGATGGATTTAAGTTTGGCAAGGAAAACAGTCGAGGGGTCACTAGATAGAATCCGATATCTTTCAATAAGTCCATACACATCTTACAGTATTTATCATGGTCCATAACAACCAAATTCCCACCCTTGTCAGAAGGTTTCACAATAATGGTTTTGTCCTTCTCTAGTGTTCTCAGAGCTCTTAATTTCTCCCCAGACATATTCATATGACGTAATTGGCTGATCTCTAGTTGTTCCAATTCCGTAGTTACCAGTTGCAAAAAAATATTAATATGCTCATTGTTAAACGGGAGGGGGGGTCCTTAGTGCTCTTAGGGCGGAGCTTATGAAAGGGCCCTCACCAGGGCTACCTGATCCCTCTTCATACAGTTCCATATATGGGGCCAAATCAGGTAAGTCACTTTCTTTGATATCTAGTTTTTCATATGTTTGATTGTTGTTACTATTAAGGAACTTCCTCCACTTTAGCATTCTGCAAAATAGGTGAAGATCCTGCACCCAAGTAAAGGACTTAAAGTCTGTGGTGGGAACAAATGATAAGCCCCTCCTAAGAACATCCAGCTCTATCTCGCTAAGGTCCCGTGAGGAGAGGTTGATCACCTGAGAATTGTCATTTATGTCCGTTGTTCGTTCACTTTGTTCCTGTAGCACAATTGATATGAAGTTTGTCCCTGCGCTAAAAAATTAACACTTGTATTGGCCGAGGATAATGCAGAGGAAGATGAAGAGGAGGTAGAGCCCCCCCGATGAATATTCACCTGTGGGTTGCCTGTTTCTCCTCCCCATCTTCGCCATTTTCTTCCTTGTTTCCTGGAGGCAGAACCGCTCTTATTGAGACCAGCCCGTTCACGATTCCCGATTTTTTCAATGTGACCAATTGACGGGTCAGGTCCTCCTCCCATAGTTTGGTCAGGGAGGAAGAGGTGATCCGTGTGGCCGGGGTGATGGGGATCCAGACACCCTTAGGAACAATTTTGTGCTACAAGAAGCTCTCTAGAGATTTAATCTCCCACCACGACTTGATAAAAGAAAAGGGGGAAATATATATTGATACAAAAGAGAAAATGTGGTGTCCCAATATAAATATAAATCACACACCCTTAAAACACAATACTTTATTTCTATTCAGATAAAAAGGTATCACAAGATAGAGATACACAAAGACAAAATATCAAACACAAACAAATCCACTATCACAGGAAAGGAAGGGGAATGTGGACAGTAGGTGTCGGGGGAGTCTGTCCCTAACAAAAACCCTCGTCTACCCTCAGTCTTACAGCTGTTACATAGACAGGAACAGCTGTGCGTCTCATTTTTCCTTCCTTCTGACAGATCAGAAGAAGGGTCAAATAAATGCAGGAAGGCAAAATAGTGGCCCAGTCATGAAGTGGAAAGGGTGGGAACAGCATGAGAAGTCCACAGAGTGGCCCTATGACATAGTGGTGAGGTGGAAGCAGAATGAGGAGACCACAGAGTGGCCCAATGACAGAGTCTGGAGGTGGCAGCAGCAGCATGAGGCGGCCACAGAGTGGCACAATGACAGTGTGGAGGTGGCAGCAGCATCAGAAGGCTACAGAGTGGCAGAATGACAGATTGTGGAGGTGGCGGCAGCAGCAGCATCAGGAGGAGGCCACAGAGTGGCACAATGACAGTGTGGAGGTGGCAGCTGCAGCATCATTAGGCCACAGATTGCCACAATGACAGAGTGTGGAGGTAACGGCAGCAGAAAAATCAGGAGGAGGCCTCAGGGTGGCACAATGACAGTGTGGAGGTGTCAGCAGCAGAATGAGGAGACCACAGAGTGGCACAATAACAGAGTATGGAGGTGGCAGCATCAAGAGGAGGCCACAGGGTGGCACAATGACAATGTGGAGGGGGCAGCAGCAGCATCAGGAAGCAACAGAGTGGCAATGTGACATAGTGTTGAGGTAGCAGCAGCATCAGGAGACCATAGAGTGGCAAGGTGAAATAGTGTGGAGGTGGCAGCAGCATCAGGAGACCACAGAGTGGCATGGTGACATAGTGTGGAGGTGGCAGCAGCATTAGGAGACCAGAGTGGCAAGGTGACATAGATGGTGGGTGAAAGAAGGAGAACTTGGCATCAGATATGTGGCATCAGCATCAGAATAGTAGCTGAGGCAGGTAGCCAGAAGAAACCGGTCTCTTTTGTCAAACTGTTGGTATGGCACCATGGATGATCTAGTCTGTTGCATCAAGTATTGGTGGGTGGAAATCCTGGCTGATCCATGCCTGATTCATCTTGACAAAGGTCAGTCTCTCCACATTTTTGGGTGGACAAGTGAGTTCTTCTTGTGGTAACTATGGCCCCCGCCGCACTAAACACCCGCTCTGATGCCACACTACTGGCTGGGCAGGAGAGCTTTTCCAGGGCAAACTCTGCCAGTTGCGGCCACAAATCCAGTTTGGCTGTCCAGTAGTCCAGCGGATCTTCAATGTGGGGTGGCAGGGTGATGTCCAAGTATGCCACCACCTGCTGGTTCAGGTCTTGCTCAAGGTCTAGCTGCTACTGCTGCTGGTGAGTAGTTTTTTCACTAGGTGGGTGAAGAAAGCTGCTCATCAGCGACTCAAGTTGCTGCTGATGGAGCTGGAACTGCTCATACCCCCCCCCCCCACCGCAGAGGAACGTTAGCGCAAAGGGTCAGACCTGCGAGAGGATGGACAATGGTGCAGATAGGCAGCTGCCAACTGACTACATAGGATGTCTCTATAGTAGTTCAGTTTATCCTCCCTCTCAGCGGGTTTAAAAAAGGCCCCCATTTTGGACCGGTAGCGAGGGTCCAACAAGGTGAAAAGCCAGAAGTCATCCCTCTGCCAAATGGTGACAATACGGCTGTCACTACGCAAGTAAGTGAGCATGCATCGGGCTATTTGTGTAAGTGACTTGAAGGGACTCCCTGCCTCCATCTCCACTGCATACTGTCATGGTGTGTCTGAGTCCTCTGCTTCGTCTTCCTCATCCCCTGTAGCTCCTCTGGCTGCTCCTGTTCCTCCTCTCCTGTCACCTGTGTAGAAAAACCACCCATTTCGCTACACATTGCTTGTGCTCTATGGTCCTCCTCCCCCTCCAGTTCAGCCCCCCAGGGCTCATGTGGCTGTGAGATCTAGGCGCCACGTCTCCAGTCCCCTGACCAGCCAGATTTACCAGCATCTGTTCCACGACATGAAGCAGTGGAATAATGTTGTTCATCCCGTAGTCCTGGCGACTGACAAATAACGTGGCCTCCTCAAAGGTCCTGAGCAAACAGCAGGTGTCACGCATGAGCTGCCACTGGCTGACATCGAAGTTACACAGGGTAGTATTCCTGTCCGCTTGGATCATCAAGAAATCATTTATGGCCTTTCTCTGTTCGTATAGTCAGTCCAACATATGGAGGGTGGAATTCCAATGGGTGGAAACGTCGCATATCAGCTTATGTTGGGGGATGCCATTCTGCCGCCGCAGCTCAAGGATGGTGTGCCTTGCGGTGTACGAGTGGCTAAAGTGCATGCAAAGTTTCCTGGCCATTTTTAGGATGTCTTGCAGATGGGTGGAAGACTTCAGGAACTGCTTGACAACCAGATTGAACACGTGTGCCATGCAGGGCGCATGGTTCAGCCCTCCTTGACGCGCCGACACCATGTTCTTTTCGAAGAACACAGAGCAGTTCCTCCCCTGTGTGACTCAGTTCGCCAGGCAAACGAGGTGCAGAACAGATGGACACCGCCATGCCCTGCCCATGTGGTATGCTGGAGGGGCACTTTGAATTGTCCTTGCAGTAGAGGCTGAGGACACGGTGGAGGATGAGGAGGCAGAGGTGTACATTGTCGCAGGACCAACGGTGTGAGAACATGGAGGCGGAAGCGGCGTCACCTGGCTAAGTTACGGGTGTTGCTGTGCAGGAAACACATTTACCCAGTGTGCCGTAAAGGACATGTATTGCGCCGTTGGATGAGTGCATGCATATTGTTGTCTCTTGGCAATTGCTTCGGTGATCAATTGCTGACGGAATGACTGACGAGGAGTAGGAGGAGGAGCAGGAGCATCAGGACCAGCAGATGATGGGAAGGACAGACAGCTCCTTTCGGCTGAGGTGGTGGAGCCTTGACTGCCTGAAATCGGGTGCGTGCCACTGGGTGATGCAGCAAGTGGTGGGGCTGGTTGGACGACCACATTGGAGCCACGGTTCTCCCAGGCCACTTTAAGGTGATGCTGCATATGTTGATGCAGGGCCCTGGTGCCAAAATTGGCACCCTGGCCACGCTTCACCTTCTGCCCACAGATTCTACAAATGGCCATGTTCACCTCCTCCGGTGGCTTAACAAAAACCTGCAACACAGCGGAGTAGGTGATTTTACTCACAAACACTCCGACTGACTGCTACCACTGCTGCTTCCGTGAACCCCTGCACCACTACTTTCCGGGCAGGTAGGCTCCTGCGAAGCGGTGGTCTGCCCCGGGCACGTTTGGCTCCTGACCTCCCACTACTGCCACCCTTCTGACTCCCGGCCACGCTAGGGACTTGCTGACTCCACCGCTGCCTCACGAGCAAGCTGCCACCCTCTTCTACCGATGATGATTAAGCCCCTAATTAACCCGGCTCCAAAGTGCGATCAGCTACATCATCATCATCGAGTACTGTCTGCCCGTCACTGATGTCCTCCTCAACGGTCTCTGGGTCAGGAGCCTCACCGCTCGCAACACCAGCTCCCACGCCATTCTCCTCATCACTACTTTCCCGCCTACCAAAGGAAGTGGCGGATGTGTCCTCCACATCTTGGCTGGACAGTAGCTGCTGACTGTCCTCTAGTATCTCATCCTCGCTGTATAGTGGAGCTGAGCCCACAGCATATAATATATTTCTGGCTGAGGGAACAGAAAAGGACAGAGGCAGGTTGAGGACAGGTGAGGGCACAGGGCCTGCTTCCAGGCCATGTCAACTAAGGGTTGTGTCTGACGAACCCACCAACTCTTGGCTGAGGATGTCTGATGTCACTTGGGATGAAGTGGATGACCGAGTCAACCATTCAAGAACCGCTGGGTTGCTGGTCAAGACACGACCGCTAGATGACACCTGGAGCTCAGGCCTTTCGCTGCGACTCCTGCTGCCACGCCCCCTTACTCTGCTGCGATCTGTGCCTGTGCCAGAAACATTTAGGCCTCTGCCACTCCCATGTGCAGGGCCTGTCACTTCTCTGTCTGGCATACTGTTAGATCAAATAAATAAATATAAAGGAAATTAAAACACCCCAAAAAAGTCTGTAATTTTCTCACTTCACCACACAACGGCTAATGAGCCCATTTTTTTCCCCCACGCCAAAGAAGGCTTTAGAACATATAACTGCACCGCTGAACGGCAAATAGGCCCTTACTTTTTTCCACTTATACACACCACAAAAGGCTTTAGAACATTTAACTGCACCGCTGAACAGCAAATGATATATATTTTTGTGCCACTAATACATGCTAAAAAGGGCTTTAGAACATATAACTGCACCGCTGAATGGCAAATATATATATTTTTTGCCACTAATAAACGCCAAAAGGGCTTTAGAACATATACAGTAACTGCACCACCATAACAAGAAGGGTTTGCTGGCATTACAAAGCTGTTTAATGGCAATTTGGATCCCCAGTCAGTGCAGCAAAGTATAATAGGATTGTTCCTATTACCCAGGCTGTAACCTGTTCTGCTTCAATTCTGTGGAACGATTCCTCCCTATCCTTTCCCTGAACTTCTATACAGCAAAATAAAAGTTTTAAAGTCTTTTCTACCACTGTCCCTAGCACCTTCTGACGTCTCTCCCTGCACTAAGTACACTGGAAAATGGCTGAATCCAAGATGGCTGAGGCTATTTATAGGGCTGTGACATCACAGGGCTGGCTGGCTGCCGATTGTCTGCATACATGGCATTGTGGGTGATCCCTTATTCTCAGAATTCCTTGCTCCATGTCCTAACACGTGCACCAGCCATTTTAGGAAAAAATGCGATTCGTTACCACTAGGGTTGTCCCGATACCGATACTAGTATCGGTATCGGGACCGATTCCGAGTTTTCTCGGCGGTACTCAGCCGCCGATACCCCGCCCCGATACATAAATAGAATACTATGGGCGTAACTATGGGCGGGGCCCGGTGCAGTCACTGTACTCTTACACCGGGCCCCGCCGCTCACCAAAGTATTTATAAACGTGAATCCTTATCCTGTTTACTAACGCTGCCCTCTCCCATGTTCCCATGTCCCCCCTGTATCCCCACAGCACTTACTTAAGCTTCCATAGCAGGCAGAGCGGACGGCACCAGTAACGTCACTCACTGACGTAGAGCGCCTGCTCCGCCCACTGACGTCGCGCGTGAGTGACGTTACTGGTGCCGTCCGCTCTGCCTGCTATGGAAGCTTAAGTAAGTGCTGTGGGGATACAGGGGAACATGGGAGAGGGCAGCGTTAGTTCAACTTAATAACAGGATAAGGATTCACGTTTATAAATACTTCGGTGAGCGGCGGGGCCCGGTGTATTGGGGGACACTGTTATGAGGGGGATCTGTGGATGACATATAGCAGTGTCATCCACAGATCCTCCCCATAACAGTTCCATCCACAGATCCCCTATAACAGCACCATCCACAGATCCCCCACCAAATAACAATGCCATCCTCAGATCCCCCCAGCCCATAACAATGCCATCCTCAGATCCCCCCACCCCATAACAATGCCATCCACAGATATCCCACCCCATAGCAGTACCATCCACAGATCCCCATAACAGTGCCATCCACAGATCCCCCATAACAGCACCATCCACAGATCCCCATAACAGTGCCATCCACAGATCCCCCATAACAGTGCCATCCACAGATCCCCCATAACAGTGCCATCCACAGATCCCCATAACAGTGCCATCCACAGATCCCCCATAACAGTGCCATCCACAGATCCCCCATAACAGTGCCATCCACAGATCCCCCATAACAGTGCCATCCACAGATCCCCCATAACAGTGCCATCCACAGATCCCCCATAACAGTGCCATCCACAGATCCCCCATAACAGTGCCATCCACAGATCCCCCATAACAGCGCCATCCACAGATCCCCCATAACAGTGCCATCCACAGATCCCCCATAACAGTGCCATCCACAGATCCCCCACATGACAGTGCGTCATCCACAGATCCACAGATCCCCCAAAACGGTCACATGACATTTAAAAAAAGTATCGGTATTCGGTATCGGTGACTACTTGAAAAAAAGTATCGGTACTTGTACTCGGTCCTAAAAAAGTGGTATCGGGACAACCCTAGTTACCACAAAGCGTGAGGAAATTTGGATTTGGTGCGAATAGAATTTTTCCTGAAATTTGGATCGAATTCCACTTAGTCAACTTCGATTCGCTCATCTCTAATTATAATTAATATGCTGAGCAAAGCTTCTCATCCCCTAGGTTTATAATTATTTCTGAAAACCACTGGTTCAGTCCTCTTAGGAAATGTACATTTTCCATTGTGAATGTTGTTACAGTATTTTAAAGTAAAAAAATAACCATATTATTTATTGTGATTTCACAATGTGTTTGAAGTGTATGTTAGAAACATATGTTTGATGATTTTCTGATGTATACTTGCAATGGATGCATCCGACAGATGCAGGGCTAGTCTCAGGGGTGTGCTACCTCTGTGCAACACAGGGCACACAACCCTTCACTCATAAAGGGGGTGCCAGACACCGGTCCCCTATCTTAGGCACCCGGTCGATTTACTTGGTGTACAGGCGACACTGCACTTTATTATATCTGTGTCCACAGGATGCAGATAGAATTGAGCACTCACCTCAGCACTGGCAGCTGTATGTTCCCTGCCCTTCCATTCAGTGCTTTGTTGTGATGCAGGAGGCACAATAATGGCTTTGCACAACCAGCAACGTTACACAGCTCCAGGCCTGGACGATTTAATATTTATATGGAACGGCGATACCCCTTCAATCGAAAACTTCATTTCACACCTAAATGCTTCCAACTGGGGTATCACCTTGTCAGGGACACACGATCATTCAAAAATTGAATATCTAGATTTGGAACTAAGTATTAATGCAAAGGAAATAGGGACCTGCACTTTTTTCAAGAAAGTTGACTGCAATAGCTATTTAGACTACTCCAGCTCTCATCATAAGAAGTGGAAGACAAAACATCCCTTTTAGTCAGTTCAGGCGGATGAGACTTAACTGCTATAGGGATGAGGATTTCACTGTTCAGAGCAAAATTATCCGCACAAGATTTATTCAAAAAGGACACCCCCCACAAATCACTGAATAAACTTTTTATAGAGCCAAAGCCCTTTCACAAAATTATTGTTTATCTAAAAACAATAGTAAAAAGAAACCTATTAACAATACCACAGGAAGCGGCAGTAATACAAAGGGAGTATGGAGTACTAACTTTATCCAAAAATAAAATTAATTATATCACCACACTGGATAAATCTGTGGTGATATCTGATTACACCCAAATAATTATCAGATTCGTTTTGTAACTGGGATTACTTTAAAACATAACATTTACTAAATCATTTAAAATAATGGTTTCATAATGATATTAGGGCCGTCCTTTCAAAACACTGGAATTTTCTCAAGCTAGATCCTCACTTAGCCAAAATTCTGCCCGCCCGACCCCCACTTACGTTCAGGAGGGCCAAGACCCTCAAGAACATACTGGCCCCTAGAACCTTACAACCTCAGAGACAGTGCACTTAGTCTCCATCTCCAACAGGGCGACCATTGGGCAAAGTTAAGTGCCACCTCCCCAAGTGTCTCTGTTGTAGATCTATTTGCACATCTACAGTTTTTCGTATCAACTGTAATGGTGACCCTTTTTCAATCTAGAGTCATCTACACTGTGGATCGGCCAATGTCATTTATCTATTGGAATGCCCGTGCGGCCTACAATATATAGGATGGACTATCCAGACTTTACGCAACAGACTCAACAAACACAGGTCTAATGTTAGGAAAAAGTATCTCCAGCACCGAGTTTCTAGGCATGCAGCGGAACATCACAAGGGCCTTTTTTCCGGCTTTAAAATTACACCCATACAGCTTGTGAATCCGGACTGCTGTAACATCATTCAAGCATTACTAAGACGGGAGATATTTTGGATGTAGAAGCTCAACTGCCTTAACCCACATGGTCTGAATGAGGGCTTTGAAATCAATCTGTAAGATATGGCCTCCACTTCCAAATATTTTATATTAATTTATTTACTTATGTTTTTAATTCAACCACAAAATACTTTTTGCTGTTATTATCATCATTTTATTAGCAGTCTCATTATTTGTCTTCACAATGACTAACTATCATTACTACTATTATTTCAGCAATCACGTAACACCTTGTTTGATAATATTGTTTTATTAATAATGTCCCTCGCATCTTATTTATTCTGGCAATAATTTATCCAACCATGTAACAATTTGACCTGTCATAGTTTTCCAATTGACCGACTGTCACGATTATTATATTTTTACTCTCATTTACCACCCGTCACCTCCATCATTCTTATTATCAGTCATCATCCCTGTTCCTTTATAATCCTTCCAGCCATCCCTTCATTCCTTCCTTCTGTGAGCTCTTGTCCCTAGTCTACACTCTTACCCCACTTTTGCGAATATAGTCTAACCCCTCAACCATTTTTATATATATATATATATATATATATATATATTTTAAATATATTATTATTTATTAATTATTATTTAATCAGTGCCCACATTATTTCATTATTTCCTTTATGAATTCATTATCTATTTAATGCCCACAGTTTGTTCCTTTTCCCCATAGGGTCCTCTTGTCACTTTAGGTGACTAGATCACACTGCCACTCCCTCCAGCTTAACCAAGCATAAAGCTTTGACATCTGTGTCAGATTGCCTAGCAATGTGGTATCCACATGACCGGCCCTGAGGTCACGTGACCACGGCACTCTGTTCCCGGCACCTCCTCCTCCCAGGTCCTCAGATCAGATAGTACATTGTACCTGTCCAGCCTAGCCTGCATACTACGCATCTGGCAACCAAGGAAACCAGACGTCACATGACCCCCTACTGCGGTCACGTGATCCCGACTTGATGATTATGTGACCCTTCTCAGCGATTTTTTTAATACTGATTTTTAGTATAGTATAAATAATTCTTATGTTTGACCATTTGAAGCACCAATGTCTTAGTGTATTTTATCGATGTGCATATTTATTTTACTATTTTGGTCTGCATTTGGTGTTTCTTCTTGGGGGACCACACCCCTGGACCCCCCCCCGACCTTTGACCCCTTTTTGGTGTTTTTTTTTAACGTGTAGATACCTGCTTTAAGTATTAATATGTTATACATGCAGTTTTTACCTGATAAAGGGGAGATAACTCCCTGAAACACATTGTATCTTTCTGCTTAATAAACTACTGACAACCTACATCAATCTGGATCTTCCGGCTGGTTCCTTGCGCCGAGGAAGGTTTTCCTGAAAGCGTACAAATAAGTCACAGGGGCCTGATGGGATACACCCAAAGCTATTAAAAGAGCTCAGCGGTGAACTAGCAAAACCATTAACAGATCTATTTAACCAATCACTGGTAACAGGAGTCGTCCCAGAAGATTGGAAATTAGCAAATGTTGTGTCCATTCACAAGAAAGGTAGTAGGGAGGAATCGGGCAACTATAGGCCAGTAAGCCTGACATCAATAGTGGGGAAATTAATGGAAACCATGCTTAAGGAGAGGATTGTGGAACATCTAAAATCCCATGGATTGAAAAATGAAAAACAGCATGGGTTTACTTCAGGGAGAAATGCCAAGCAAATTTTTTTGATTGGGTGACTAAAATAATAGATGGCGGATGTGCAGTAGACATCGCTTATCTAGACTTTAGTAAGGCTTTTGATACTGTCCCACATAGAAGGCTTATCAATAAATTGCAGTCTTTGGGCTTGGACTCCTATATTGTTGAATGGATTAGGCAGTGGCTGAGGGACAGACAACAGAGGGTTGTAGTCAATGGAGTATATTCAGACCATGGTCTTGTTACCAGTGGGGTACCTCAGGGATCTGTTCTGGGACCCATATTATTTAATATCTTTATCAGCGAAATTGCAGAAGGCCTCGATGTTAAGGTGTGTCTTTTTGATGATGACACAAAGATTTGTAACAGGGTTGATGTTCCTGGAGTGATACACCAAATGGAAAAGGATTTAGGAAAACTAGAGGAATGGTCAAAAATCTGGCAACTAAAAATTAATGTTGATAAGTGCAAGATAATGCACCTGGGGCGTAAAAACCCAAGAGCAGAATATACAATCAGTGATACAGTCCTAACCTCAGTATCTGAGGAAAGGGATTTATGGGTCATTATTTCCGAAGACTTAAAGGTAGGCAGATAATGTCATAGAGCAGTAGGAAATGTTAGCAGAATGCTTGGGTGTATAGGGAGAGGCATTACCAGTAGAAAGAGGGAGGTGCTCATGCCGCTCTACAGAGCACTAGTGAGACCTCATTTGGAGTATTGTGCTCAGTACTGGAGACCATATCTCCAGAAGGATATTGATACTTTGGAGAGAGTTCAGAGAAGAGATACTAAACTGGTACATGGATTGCAGGATAAAACTTACCAGGAAAGATTAAAGGACCTTAACATGTATAGCTTGGAAGAAAGACGAGACAGAGGGGATATGATAGAAACTTTTAAATACATAAAGGGAATCAACAAGGTAAAAAAAGGAGAGAATATTTAAAAGAAGAAAAACTTCTACGAGAGGACATAGTTTTAAATTAGAGGGGCAATGGTTTAAAAGTCATATCAGGAAGTATTACTTTACTGAGAGAGTAGTGGATGCATGGAATAGCCTTCCTGCAGAAGTGGTAGCTGCAAATACAGTGAAGGAGTTTAAGCATGCATAGGATAGGCATAAGGCCATCCTTCATATAAGATAGGGCCAGCGGCTATTCATAGTATTCAGTATATTGGGCAGACTAGATTATGACTATGTTTCTATGTTTACTTCCAAATCTTCTTGGGGAACCAGGCATCCCTGAAAAGAAGAGCAACATCCGTGGCTGCAGACTGCCCTTTCTTGGAATCAACCTTCTATGACTCAGACAAGCTTCTTCTAGAGTTGTGCTTATGGTTTGCACAACTCCTTAAGGTGAGCCTCCTATTTGGAGCCCAATACTTACCTTTCCTATACGTTATTACCCTATGGTGCGGCTCTCTTTTCTGTTTACCAACAGATGACGCCTGTACTATTAATCAGTCCTGCAGTCACTCATATGGTCTACAGAGTAATGATGGGTGGTAACATTCTCTTTTGTGAAAAAAATTCTATCATACCTTTACAACTCTTCAGGCTATACTGGGATTTATAATTTCACAATGTAGAAACTTATATGGCAAGGGCTATCCTGACTATGCAAATGGTATCTGTATTGATGCTGTATATACACTGAATTCAGAAAATCTTTAAACCCTTGTGTTAAAAAATAAAAAAAATAACCTTGTGTTAAAATAAAATAAAAATCTAAATTTTCCCCATCATTCTGTACTCTGTACCCCACAATGACAAAGTGAACACAGAATGATAAAAATCTTTGATAATTTATTGAAATGGAAAAAGTAAAATATAGCATTTTCATTTGGCAGTGATTATGATTACAGCCTCCAGTCTTCTTGGGTATGATGCCACAAGGTTTGCACATCAAGATTTGGTGATTTTCTGCCATACTTCTCTGCAAATCCTCTCAAGCTCTGTCAGGTTGCATGGGGACCGTAGTGTAAGCAGCCATTTTCAGGTCTCTCCAGATATGTTCGATTGGATTCAAGCCAGGGCTCTGGCTCGGTCACTCAAGAACATTGACATAGTTGACCCTAAGCCACTCCTGTGTTGTCTTGGCTGTGTGCTTAGGGTCATTGTCTTGTTTGAAGGTAAACCTTCGGCCCAATATCTATGTACTTTGCCCTATTAACCTTCCCCAACTTTGACCTGTACCAGTCACTAAAAAATATATTTGCAACATAATACTGCCATGATCATGTTTCACTGTAGGGATGTTATTGGTCAGTACCTGGTTTTGGCCAAACATGACCCTTAGAATTGAGGACAAAAAGTTCAATATTGGTTTCATCAGACCAGAGAATCTTGTTTCTCACAGTCTGAGGAGTCTTTTAGGTGCTTTTTTTTGCCAAACTTCATGTGTCTTTTACTGAGGAGAGGCTTCTTTCTGGCTACTCTGCCATAAAGCCCAGATTGGTGGAATGCTGTAGTAATGGTTGGCCTTCTTCAACCTTCTGAAAGTTTCTCCCATCTGCACACAGGATCTTTGGAGCTCAGCCACAGTGACCAATGGTTTCTTGGTCATCTCTCTTACCAAGGCTCTTTTACTTAGTTTGGTGTCACGGCGGATGTGCACTCAGACTCACAGATAAACCACCAACCAGGCTCTAGGCGAGAGGCAGGGGAAGGGTCACCTCCTAGCTAATCCCTGACCTCTCTCCCTGCACTGCTCAGCCCACATGCAGACCTTGGTGGTAGGTATGATGTGTCCCTGTGCCTGGGCTGAAACACCCTAAATTCCCTGAGATGGTGAAGAGGGGAAATAGGAGCAGCCTGCTCGCACAGAACCTGGATGGGAGAGATGACACAAAACAACTAAGACAGCAAACAACGAAACTTAAAACCACACTTATCTTTCTGAGCTGGAACAGACAACCTTCCTTCCTAGCTTCCAAGACCAAAGTGATTCCTATAATCCGCTCAGAGCACTGGGATGGAGTGCTATTTAAACTAATGACCCCACCCAGTGCACCTGATGAGAGGCGGATCCAGCACGGCTCCAAAAACAAAACACTAAACTCGTACTGCTATTCTGGCCGACCTCCGCACATAGTCAGGGCGGGACATGACAGTACCCCCCCTTCTACGTGTGACCTCCGGACACCCCCCGGACCAACCTTATCCGGATGGGACCTATGAAAAGCCCTCACCAGTCGGCTGGCGTTGACATCCAGCGCCGGAACCCACATCCTCTCCTCAGGGCCGTATCCCCTCCAGTGCACCAGGTACTGAAGGGAACCCCGAAGAATTCTAGAGTCGAGAATCCTGGAGATCTCGAACTCCAAGTTTCCCTCGACTAGAACAGGAGGAGGAGGCAATGGCGATGGTTCCACCGGTTTCACGTATTTTTTTAGTAAAGACCTGTGGAACACATCATGGATCCTCCAAGTTTGCGGAAGATCCAGTCGAAACGCTACAGGATTGATCAACGCAGAAATTTTATACAGACCAATAAATCTTGGACCCAGTTTCCAAGATGGCACTCTCAATTTGATATTTTTAGTGGACAACCACACCAGATCACCCACACACAGGTCCGGACCAGTCACACGTCTCTTGTCAGCCATTCGTTTATACCTCTCACCCATCTTCTCCAAATTCCCTTGAATCCTCCGCCAGATGGAGGATAAGGCAGAAGAGAATCAGTCCCAGAAAAGGTACCAAACTGAGGATGGAAACCGTATGCGCCAAAAAATGGCGACTTACCCGTGGACTCCTGCCTACGATTATTCAACGCAAATTCTGCTAAGGACAAGAATGAGGACCAGTCCTCCTGATTCTCAGCCACAAAGCACCTCAAGTAGGTCTCCAGGTTTTGATTAGTACGCTCCGTCTGACCATTCGACTGCGGATGAAAAGCCGAAGAGAATGAAAGTTGAATGCCAAGCCGAGAGCAGAACGCCCTCCAAAACCTGGAGACAAACTGCGTGCCCCTATCAGAGACCACATCCGAAGGAATACCATGCAATTTCACAATATTATCCACAAAAATCTGCGCAAGAGTCTTAGCGTTAGGCAGACTAGTTAGTGATATAAAGTGAGCCATTTTACTGAAACGGTCAACTACCACCAAAATCACTGTTCTCCCGGAGGAACTTGGCAGATCCGTAATAAAGTCCATAGACAAGTGCGTCCAAGGACGAGACGGAATAGACAATGGAAGAAGTGAACCAGCCGGTCGAGTATGAGCAACCTTTGACCGAGCGCAGGTTTCACAAGCTGTCTCGTAATTCTCAATGCTCTTACGTAACCCTGGCCACCAGAACCTCCGGGACACTAGATCACAGGTGTACTTACCACCAGGATGTCCAGCAAGGACAGTATCGTGATGTTCCTTGAACACCTTGTATCGCAGGCCCTCAGGAACAAACAACCTCCCTGGGGGACAAGAACCAGGAGCCCCCTCCTGGGCTCTCAACACCTCCATCTCCAATTCAGGGTACAGAGCGGAGACCACCACCCCATCCGCTAAAATCGGCGCAGGATCCTCTGAATCACCTCCCCCAGGAAAGCTGCGAGACAAGGCATCTGCCTTGACGTTCTTGACCCCTGGGCGAAAGGTAACCACAAAATTGAACCTGGTAAAAAACAGTGACCATCTGGCCTACCTAGGGTTCAGATGCTTGGCAGATTGCAGGTAAGCCAAATTCTTATGGTCTGTATATACCGTAACGGGGTGAGACGCCCCCTCCAACCAGTGACGCCATTCCTCAAAGGCCAACTTGATAGCCAACAACTCTCTATCTCCAACATCATAATTCCTCTCGGCGACCGAGAGCTTCTTGGAGAAAAAGGCACACGGGACCCACTTGCCAGGGGATGAACCCTGTGACAGCACCGCTCCAACCCCCAATTCTGATGCATCAACCTCCACTACGAATGGCTGAGACACATCCGGCTGCACCAGAATGGGAGCAGACGCAAAACGCTCCTTAAAGGGTTTCTACCACTTCATTTTCACATAATTAGCTTTCAGACAATAGCGATCCGCTAGTGTCTGCTCTACCGAACCATCCTAATATAATTGCTTTTGGGGCAGCCGTTTCGCTAAAAAAAGAACTTATATTGATATGCTAATGAGCCTGTAGGTGCTATGGGGGCGTCATTAGCACCTAGAGGCTCGGTCTACCTTCACAAACTGCCGCCGCCCAGCGCGTCCCTCCAGCCCGCCCATCTCCTCCGGAATGCGATCTTCCCTGTGAGCGTATGTATTCGGCGCATGCGCAGTGAATGTCTGACCGCTTCCCTGCTCAGACATCTCCACTGCGCCTGCGCCGATGACGTCATAGTGCTCCGAGGAACAGGCGCAGTGGAGATGTCTGTGCAGATTCACTAAAGAATCTCTACACGGAGGGCTACATCGCTTACACTGCTCCTGCTGAACTGCTACTAACAGGTACCGCCGAATCTGACTCAGCCCCGTGGGACGCCACCGTGTGCTATAGTCAGACGGCATTTTGCAAGAGTTAGTGATTTTTTTCGCATTGCCATACAGGGAATATTGACTGAATATTATATAATCGATAGAATAACTGCAAGTCTATATCGAATTTCAGTCTGGATATTCATTCGAAAATTTATTCCTATATTTATTCGAACATTTATTTTCCCACAGTCGATAATTTATTTTCACAGTGTCGAATAATCAAATATTGAACTGTTATCGATTCTCTCTTTTTTTCTTCTAATCAGGACATACCCTTTTATCCAAGTTGCATATATTAACCTTTTGTACACCACCGCAATTTAAGCATTGATGCTTTTTATCTGAATATTTTCCATATTATATTTCTTAATATGTATTTTTATTTTGTTATATTGTTTTAATTTTTAGATCTATATATTGGTGCAATAAATACAATAATTTTTGAATAAATTAAAATGTCATCCAGGAAAACTACTACGAACCTCCCCACCAAATGATGAAAAATGTCATTGACGAATCGCTGAAATACTGCTGGCGCGTTCGTCAACCCAAAAGGCATAACCAGGTTCTCAAAATGACCCTCGTGCGTATTGAAGGCCGTTTTCCACTCATCCCCCTCTTTGATTCTGATCAGATTGTAGGCCCCTCTCAAATCCAACTTGGAGAACACCTTGGCTCCAACAATCTGATCAAAAAGAACAGAGATCAAAGGCAGGGGATATGGATCCCGGACTGTAATACGGTTCAATTCCCGGAAATCCAAACACGGTCTCAGTGATCCATCCTTTTTCTTCACAAAGAACAAACCTACTGCCACTGGAGACTTAGATGGTCTAATATGACCTTTTGCCAAACTCTCGGCGACATACTTTCGCATGACCTCTCTTTCGAGAGAGGTTGTAAAGCCAAGACTTTGGCAACTTAGCCCCCGGAATGAGATTAACTGGACAATCATAGTCTCGATGAGGGGGAAATTCCTGAGCCCCACCCTCCGAAAAGACATCCGCAAAATCAGAGATACTGAGGTAATGCCAAACACGGTCTCAGTGATCCATCCTTTTTCCTCACAAAGAACAAACCTACTGCCACTGGAGACTTAGGTGGTCTAATATGACCTTTTGCCAAACTCTCGGCGACATACTTTCGCATGACCTCTCTTTCGAGAGAGGTTGTAAAGCCAAGACTTTGGCAACTTAGCCCCCGGAATGAGATTAACTGGACAATCATAGTCTCGATGAGGGGGCAATTCCTGAGCCCCACCCTCCGAAAATACATCTGCAAAATCTGAGAGATACTGAGGTAATGCCGTAATGGACACACCAGAGATAGATGTGCCAAGACAATTATCCGAACAAAACTCACTCCAACCAATGATTTGTCTCGCTTGCCAGTCTATAATGGGGTTATGTTTAGTCAACCATGGCAACCCCAAAACTATAGGAGCTGGCAAATCCTTCATGACAAAACAAGAAATAATTTCAACATGTGAATCACCCACCCTTAAGTGAATACCATGAACAATGTGAGTAAGGCTCCTTTGAGAAAGAGGGGAAGAATCAATTGCAAAAACACAAATCTCGTTCTCTAAAGTGCAAGTACTTAGTCCTATATTTTGAAGGAAAAGAAAGTCAATTAGGTTTACCCCAGCACCACAATCAAGGAATACTTCAACAAAAAAAATTCTTGACTCTAGTGCCACCATAGCTGGAAGTAGAAAACGGGAACTGCAGGGAGCTTGCATACCTGCCTGCTCCACCACACCATTCATGCTACCAAGTGTCAGGGAAGTTGTTTTTTTTTCTTTTTCTCTTCCACCTGCGGTTTAACATAAGGACAAGCAAAAATAAAATGACCACTCTTTCCACAATAGTAACATAGTTTGTGCAATTTCCTAAAGTCTCTACTATCAGAATGGCAAGAAACCTGACCCAACTGCATGGGTTCCTCCGCTACCCCAGAGTTACCTGTAACATCACCCGGGGAGGCAGTAGAGACGAAACCACTCACAGAAGGGATCCCTTGCGCGGAGGGAGCTTTATACCTCTCCCTGATACGTCTATCTAGCCGTACTGCTAAAGACATGGCGTTCTCCAAAGAGTCTGGGTATTCATGAAAAGCAAGGGCATCCTTCAATCTTTCAGATAACCCCTGACAAAACTGACTACGTAACGCGGGATCATTCCACTCTGATTCAGTAGTCCATCTCCTAAACTCAACACAGTAAGCCTCTGCAGTATGCTCCCCCTGAAACAAATTACGTAATCTCGACTCTGCCATCGAGACCCGATCTGGGTCATCGTAGATTAATCCCAGAGCCTTAAAAAATTCCTCCACCGACCGGAGGGCCCGAGATCCGGGTGGCAGAGAAAAGGCCCAGGATTGCGCGTCCCCTTTAAGCAGAGAAATAATTATACCTATCCTCTGACTCTCATCCCCTAACGACGATGGACGCAGCCGAAAGTACAATTTGCAGGACTCTCTAAAACGGATAAAGTCATCCGTACCCCCCGAAAATCGATCAGGAAGAGCCACTTTAGGCTCCACACAAATTTGACCTGCACCAGATGCCAGAGCATTCTGACACCGTGTGACCGAACCACGTAGCTCCACAACCTCTAGGGATAGCCCCTGCATGCGGTCAACTAATGCTTCAATTGACGCCATCACAAAACCGCTGAGCAATGACAGTCAAAGTTAAGGCGGATTATAATGTGACGGCGGACGTTCACTCAGACTCACAGATAAACCACCAACCAGGCTCTAGGCGAGAGGCAGGGGAAGGGTCACCTCCTAGCTAATCCCTGACCTCTCTCCCTGCACTGCTCAGCCCACATGCAGACCTTGGTGGTAGGTAGGATGTGTCCCCGTGCCTGGGCTGAAACACCCTAAATTCCCTGAGATGGTGAAGAGGGGAAATAGGAGCAGCCTGCTCGCACAGAACCTGGATGGTAGAGATGACACAAAACAACCAAGACAGCAAACAACGAAACTTGAAACCACACTTATCTTTCTGAGCTGGAACAGACAACCTTCCTTCCTAGCTTCCAAGACCAAAGTGATTCCTATAGTCCGCTCAGAGCACTGGGATGGAGTGCTATTTAAACTAATGACCCCACCCAGTGCACCTGATGAGAGGCGGATCCAGCACGGCTCCAAAACAAAACACTAAACACGTGCTGCTATTCTGGCCGACCTCCGCACATAGTCAGGGCGGGGCATGACATTTGGTTGGGCAGACAGCTGTAGGAAGAGATCTGGTTGTTCCAAACATTTTCTTTTTAGGAATTATAGAGGCCATTTAAGAATTATGGAAGTTCCCAAGACTGTGGTCTTGGGAACTTCAGTGCAGCAAAAATGTTTTTTGCACCCTTCTCCAGATATGTGCCTCCACAAAATCACATCTCCAGTTCTACAGCCAGTTCTTTTCTCCTCATGGCTTGATTTCTTCCCTAAAATGCATTGTCAACTGTGGGACCTTACTGTATGTAGACAGGGGTGTGTCTTTTCAAATTATGTCCAATCAACTGAATTTACCGCAGGCGGACTTCAATCAAGGTGTAGAAACATCTCAAAGATGATCAAGAGAAATGGGTGGCTTCCATGCAAAATTTCAAGTCATAGCAAAGGCTCTGAATGCTTATGTTCATGCAAAAAGTTTTGTTTTTCCTTTTTAATAAATTTGCAAGCATTTCTAAAATTCTATTTTAATTTATTTTTTTTATTAAGGGGAATTGAGGGAAGAAGGCCTCAACATAAAATGTGAAAAAAATGAAAGGGTCTGAAGACTTTTGGAATGCACTGGATATACTGAGCTTGGTCCTGGTGATATATTTATGTAATGAGCTTGGTTCAGGTGCAGTATTTATGTAAAGAGCTTGGTTCTGGTGTTGTATTTATGTGATGAGCTTGGTATGGCACAGCACAGTAGATTAAACAGCACACTGTGCATAACATCCTCTCCATTGTCTGCTGTGGGACCTCCGAAAATAGTTGAACTGGTGCTCAGCTATTTTCAGAAGTCCTATAGCAATTATCTGGTTTAGTGTCACATAAGTGCATGAAAGTTGAATAGTGCAATCCAGTACCAAAAAACTCTAAAGAGGTACAGTTTGTCAGATATTTGTTACATGGTATTAACTTATTTACTTGCAGTGTTAAAAGAAGATAAACTTGTGGCACTCACCAGATTCCTTTGCAGCTCGTTTATTCGACATAAAACATGGTTGCCGGTGCGGGCACTCACTCAGCTACAGTCGTCGGCCATTTCGCTTCGTTTGGCCTCCCACGTGAAGGCGCCAGCGTGCACGTCCTCTTATGCCCGGCCTGATGTCATCACTATGGCAACGATATACATTCTTTAAAGCCAGGCATTATTACATATCTTACTTAATGAATACTGCAAAATCGTTCTGATCATTGAGACCTAGAGGTCCCATTGTATTTGTTTTTATTATCCAAGAGGCATCTTTTTGAATAGTGAGTGATGTCTATCTCCTCCATTTTTCAATACTCCTACTACTTCTATTCCTGCACATGTGAGGACATCACTATCCCCTGTGTGCACTTCTCTAACATGTTCTATCAATCTAGGTGAGCTTATCCCTGTCTCAATGGATTTTTTTTGTTGTCTAAATCTCACATATAGGTATCTTATGGTTTTTCCTATATAAAACCTCCAACATGGGCAAAACACAACATAAACCAAATACTGTGCCTGGCATGAAATAAACTGTCTCACTATATGCCTCACTCCGCCTATGTTCAAGTATTTTGATCTAATCATAAATCTAAAGGCTGAACACTGACCACATAAAAAATTCTCTTTTGAAATATTTTATGTAAGGCACAGTGTTTGGTTTATGTTGTTGCCCATGTGGGAGGTTTTATATAGGAAAAATTCCATTAGATATATGAGATTTAGAGAACATAAAAAATCATTGAGACAGGGATAGGATCACCTAGATTGATAGAACATGTTAGGCTACTTTCACACTAGCGTTTTGGCTTTCCTTTTGTGAGATCCGTTCAGGGCTCTCAAAAGCGGTCCAAAACTGATCAGTTTTGCCCTAATGCATTCTGAATGGAAAAGGATCCACTCAAAATGCATCAGTTTGCCTCCGTTCAGTCACCATTCCGCTCTGGAGGCGGACACCAAAAAGCTGCCAGCTCTCCACCTGACGAAGCGGAGCCAAACGGATCTGTCCTGGCACACAATGTAAGTCAATGGGGACAGATCCGTTTTCTCTGACACAATCTGGCACAACAGAAAACGGATCCGTCCCCCATTGACTTTCAATGGTGTTCAAGACAAATCCTTCATGGCTATAGAAGACATAATACAACCGGATCCGTTCATGACGGATGTATGCGGTTGTATTATTGTAACGGAAGCGTTTTTGCAGATCCATGATGGATCTGCAAAAAACTCTAGTGTGAAAGTAGTCTTAGAGAAGTGCACAGAGGGGATGTGCAGGAATAGAAATAGCAGGAGTATTAAAAAATGGAGGAGATAGATGTCGCGCCCTACTTCAAAAAGAAGCCTCTTGGATAATAATGCAATGGGACCTCTAGGTCTCAAAGATGAGAACAATTTAGAAGTATTCATTTAGTAAGATATGTAATAATGCCTGGTTTTAAAGAATGTTTGTATGTCATTGCCATAGTGATGACGTCAGGCAGGGCAATGCAGGACGTGCACGCCGACGCCATCATGTAGGAGGCCATACGAAGCGTGGTTAGCGCGAAATGGCCGTTGCCTGTAGCTGAGTGAGTGCACGCACCAGGCAGCGACCATGTTTTATGTCGAATAAATGAACTGCAAAGGAATCTGGTGAGTGCCACAAGTTTATTTTCTCTTTACACTGCAAGTGAATATTGTCTATATTGCTGAGCACTACCTGAGAACCCACATGACGAGTACAAAAGTATCATATGATGCCCACATAAAGGCAGCAGTGCCGACACCGGACTATTTCTTAATATTACTGTTAAAATATTTAGTATGATGCTCTAAAGCAAAAAACTATAAAATGCCACATAAAGTTAAATGATTTGCATAATAAAAGGTTACACAAATGTTGAAAAATAAATTTTTTAAATTTTTCAATCCCTCACTAAGCTCAAAATGTCTTCTTGCAGCTAGTGGATGCTATCATTTTGTTTACATTGAGAAGCAAAAAATATGGCCTGACATAGTCCTGTTTACACAACTGATGAGCTTTTTAAGGGTCAGCCTAGATTTAAAAAATGCTCAATTACTGTAAATGGAGCAGGCACATAAAATTCATAAAAGCTGACCTTTTATTGTGTATGATAGTGCTCCTCGGAAGAAAAAGCCGCCAATAGCTTACGCTCCTCTCTCCGTTCTAAACAAATGTATGCTTGGCTGAGCCAAGTGTTCATGTGTATTGGGGTCTTCAGGAGAAATAGCTGTCAACTGATTGATCATTCAGCTGACAGTTATCTAATGTGTATGGCCGACATTAGCCTAAGAGAGAGAGGGTCGGACCATTGCTGTGTTTTTGTTCAGAGGATTGTCTATGCTGGTGGTTTGCAGCTGCAGCAATCTGCTGAGGAGTGCGTCGAGGAGAGAGTGGCAATCTAGCCTTCTGGCTCTCGATGGGGGCATGCGGTGACTGGAGGTCGCACGCTTTCTTCCCACAGGGCACACCCTGGTATTAGAGCTTATGTCTGGTGGTAGTTGTCGTGCCCTTGACGCTAGGTGTTTTGGCACAGTGCAAGGCAGGAGTATGTATGAAGTGGCTGGCGGATGGTGAAGGAGTCGTAACCAGGCCAGTAGATATCACTAGATAAGTCTCTATTTGCTAAAGTGCAGAATAGGATTATGACATAGGGTAGGAAACAGTGCAGTCCTGTGCTCCACCCGCACCACTGTCCCTACCAACTTGGACGATCCACCATAAATGGCAGCTCCTAACTTGGCGACATTCCCTAACTTAACTAGGTGGTGCAGCCTTATCCTAGTGTAACAAAAGAGTAATCAAACAGAAACAGGTCATAACCAAACAGGCAAGCCAGGACCAGATCAGAATCCAAAGCTAAGTCAAAATCAAGCCAGAGTCCAGACCACAGAGATACGTCAGAACCAACACATGATACAAACACAGTCAGGGTCAGTGCCAGGAGATAATGTCAGAGGAACAATTGGCAGTTAGGCTCAAGGTGGGGGACAATCCAAAAGTCAGAATACCAAGGATCCTAGTGAGGCTAAGAAGGCCAATCACAGGCAATTGTGGCCAGCAGTTGCCTATTTAAATAGCCCTCTGGCAGGAAGCACATGACGCCAGCGCTGAGTATCAATGGCCTGGCATCTCTGTTCTCTGATGGTCTATCAGTGGGCTGGTTGCTGCAGCAACTGAGTACATTACAAGGAGTAGTAGTATATCCAACAGTAATAAGGCACAGTTCCAAGTACGGTAGATCATAGTACACAACCAATAACCACATATGAAGGTTGTAGTTGTAGGCCTTCTTCTCTTTATCTTTCTAAAGTCTCTCAACAGAACAATAGGCTGGCAATAATGTTCTAGGTAAATAGTTCAGTAACAGTGGTGTGCCTCAGGTGATTGGCAGCACCTTTACACAGGCAGTTATCGGGAACAAACTTTCCTAGGAATACTCCAAATTGATAACTGCCCCAATCATTGCCCCCCTGTAAACGGGCCTTTATACACACTGAAACAAACCCTCATCCATGTGGAAAGTAAAGTCAGGATATGTTTCAGCCTCTGAGTAAAAAAATTAAGCTGGACAACACTTTTAAAGATCAAAACAATGTGGTTTGTTGCACATGCTATACAGTTTACTTGAAAGCCAGAGACAATGAAGGTTCAATCTAGTTTGTTTTAAAGATGTACTCCACCAATACAATGGGAATTAATCTCTTTGTCCCACTAGTCCAACGCTGTCTCTTTCCCAATGATGATGACTTCATATCTGTTGTAGCCATGGGCACAGATACAATAGTGCAGGTGAGACACGATTTCCTTGTACACCACTAGGAAAGCAATGATGGCATTTCAGGATAAACCTTAAACTCAAAATTAGTAGTTAAAAAATTCTTAAAAGGAATTTATCACCTATACTCTTTATTACTAATTTTAACCAGACTAAAAAAAATTCTAATTCCATATTTCGTACATGATTAAGGGGAAGCTATCTTGCCTGAGTTTCCGTTAAAGGGGTTTTCCCAGGATTTTCATATTGATGGCCTATCATCAGGATAAGTCAATCAATAGGAGGTTGGTGGGGTCCAACTCCCAGCAACCCCCTCATTCAGTTGTTTGAGGAAGCCATAGTGTTCACCACAGCTACGGTGAGCCCCACGGCCTCTTCGCAGCTAACCAAGCACTGCACCATTGATTTGATAGCAGATGTACTTGATATCGCAGCTAAGCCCCATTCACTTGAATGGGACTGAGCTGCTCCTAGGCAATGTGACTGATGAATGTGACACCACATGGCCTAGGAAGAGGCTTAAGCGCTCAAAGAGCATCATCGTACAGCTGACTGGTGAGGGTGCCAGGAGTCGGACTTCCTGCCAATCTCATACTGATGTCCTGAGGATAGGCCATCTGTCAGCAGATTTGACCCTAAGAAACTGGCTGACCTGTTCCAAGTGTGTTTGACAGTTTAAGGTATCTTTATTGGTCCCAGGTTCATAAGTGCCTGCATTGCTGAGAAAAATGTAAAGTTTTAATATATGCAAATGAGCCTCTAGGAGCAACGGGCGTGTTGCTGTTACACCTAGAGGCTCCGCTCTCTCTGGAAATGCTGAGCCCTTTACACTTTGATTGGCAGGGACAGACAGTGTAAACATGATCACATCTGGCCCTGTCTTCTCCTAAAGTCAAAGTGCAGAGAAAGTTGAGCCTCTAGGAGCAACAGCAATGCTCCGTTGCTCCTAGAGGTTTATTTGCCTGTATTAAAGCATAATTTTTCTCAGCAATGCAGGCACATATGAACCTGTGGGTCCTTAAATGACACTCAGAGACATTCTTTACAGCAGCCACATGGACCATAGGAACCTCTGGCCTGGAGATGATTCACTGACTTCTATGGGAGTGTGTTCTGAGCATGTTTAAATATATTAGTATTATAATGATTTCCTCTATATCTGACCTGTATCATCTACACGTCATTCTGAAATCTGTTTATGCTGGTAGTCTGATTCTGCAAGAAGTGCTGTATGACAAGAAAGAGAGAAAAAAGAAAGAACATCCGTAATGCAATTAGTTTTTGGATGGTTTCTAAAAGATTAATGGTTTGACAAAGCTTGTGTACTTTCCCACCAGTTCTGTAAAAAAGCGCATTGTTACTTGACATAGCACAGTGAAACAGAGGACTTTTGTTGTGCCATTCATTAGAACAATTCATTAATAAATGCACATCTTGACCACAAGCAAAATGCTTCAATCTGCATTATTTATGAAGTTTGTTAAACTAATTTTTAGACAGCATTTCTGCCCAAGCATAAGCAGGTCTAGTAGAGAATAATGCATTCCATAGTGGAATTTTCCACATGAATTTTAATGAACTGTAGCCTCATAACTAGCATTTATACATACAGATACATTCTCTAGCTTTTATTACTGCATTACAGCTTACATGGAATATGCAAGCTGATTACAATGCAGCACAATATGGAAAAGACCAGAATATTCAGAATTTTGTTTGCCATTTTAGCGCCCTTTATTAGACTGATTGGCTTTGCGGTCCTATGCTATGAAAAATGTAGTAAACATGCATGACATTGAGAAATGTAATCACTAACTATACTTGGAAAACAACCCTTTCTGTAATAATGAGTTATTCATGCAAAATGTCAGGGGAAGAGCATCATTTATTTTTTAATACTAACATGTATAATATGTGCATTGACCTGAATAGGCACTGAAAACCAAAGCTAAGGAAAACAGCCACAATCAGAAGGGGTGATGGAATAGGACAACACAGAGACCAGGACATGTCAAACTGTCACTCTATTTACTATAATTGTGCACACAGTGAACATGACATATAAACGTAAAGCGGTCATCCGAGCCTGGAAATGGCCCCCCCATACACCCGGGCCCCTCACACTGATTCTACTTACCTGGCTCCCTGCGCCGCTTCTGGTCCCCGCACTGCCGCAGCTGCTTTTCCGCATGAGACTCCCTAGCATCGCGGGTGACGCTAGGGAGGCTCGTCCCCGTCACCACCTGCCATTGGTTGCTCCCCCTGACACCGGATATTTTCATCCGCGCACGGGGAGAAGCAGCTGCAGCAGTGCGGGGACCAGGCGCGGAGCAGGGAGCGGGGAGCCAGGTAAGAAGAATCAGTGTCTGTGCCATTTCCAGCTTCTGATAACCCCTTTAGGCTACTTTCACACTAGCGTTTTTGCTGGATCCGGCAGGGCTCAGCAAAATCCTCCTTTACTGATAATAGAACCGTCTGCATCCGTTATGAACGGATCCGATTGTATTATCTTTAACAGTGCCAAGACGATCCATCATAAACTCCATTGAAAGTCAATAGAGGACGGATCAGTTTTCTATTGTGGCAGAGAATACGGATCTGTCCCCATTGACTTGCATTGGGGTCATGCTGGATCCGTCTTGCTCCGCATCCCAGGACGGAAAGCAAACTACAACATGTTGCGGTTTGCTCTCCGGTATGGGAACGCAACTAAACGTAACAGAATGCATTTTGGAGCATTCAGTTCTGTTCAGTTTTATCCCCATTGACAATGAATGGGGACAAAACTGAAGCGTTTCTTTCTGGGATTGAGCTCCTATGACGGATCTCAATACCGGAAAACTAAAACGCTAGTGTGAAAGTAGCCTTAAGAGAAATTGTGAAACAAAAGATCCCAGTATCAAAAGGGTCCCATCTCGCTGCATATCTAGTTACTACTGAGTTAAGATGTTATTGCCAGAGAGAGCCTAATAGGTCATATGGACAGGGACGCTAAAATGGCAGCCACTGACTTCATTGCTCCACAACTCTCCACATAACAGCAAGAATTTCCTAGATATCTACACAATCCAAAAAACTATAGCAGGATTTCATATCGCCATTATGACTTCTACACTCTCATCTCATCAGAACAACTGAATGGCATCTCTACTCTGTCATACACGCTGGCTGAAACTTGACACTGAAGCATTTACATACTGAATCTTCATACTGAGCTAGACAGATCATCCTTTTTCACCTTTACTGGAAACCTAAGGCTCAAGGCCACCAATTGACATTCTGCTCTCACTGACTTAATTGGAAGTACCTCTTCAAGATCTCAAGAAAGTTCTGTTTTTGAGATACTTTAAAATATGTTTGACTAAAATACTGTAAACCAAATTACAGCAAATACTTTAACTTCCTAAGTTTTACTTAAAGGGGTTATCCCATCACTAATGTAAAAAATGAAAATCATACATCATATAATACATAACAATCGGTTTCTAACAAATCTAGAACCATCCCTGTATCTCTCATGGATGCAGACATCTCCCCATTTATTGCTCTGCTTGATTTATATCAATCGGAAACCTCCAGGGAGTGTCTTTTCTGCTGCAGCTCAGGGGGCGTGTCCATGCTCTCCCTATCACAGCTCAGGGGGCGTGTCCATTCTGCTGTAGATCTCTCCCTATCACAGCTCAGGAGGCAGTTGAAGGATGAAACTGAGCATGTGCAACTAAACAACAATCATACATGACCTAATTGAATCCCATGATTTAACTCTTATAAAGAAAACATGGCTCGATGAAAATGCAGGTCCCATACTGGAAGCTACATTACCCCAAAAACTACTGAGTGCTGCACTGTGAGAGACAGGTATACAGCTCATGCCGTGGGAAACAAGTCCTCACACAACTACGTGAATGGAAAAATTAAGTCATGTGATGCAACAAAGAAAAAAACAAAAAAACACTTGGCCTGCTGTTGTACACCAAGGGGCATAATACACGGCAATACAGAAGTATATTATATAGGTGATCAAGGGCATCGTCAGCTACCCTAGTAGGATTCAAACTCTGTTCTCTGCTATCTTCAATACTCCAATAGACTTTGCATACATGCTCAATGACCAATGATTAGCAGCTGGATCCACAGCATGACAATCTACAAATCAGTGGCAGGAATCCAAGAGTCCACCTCAAATTCCCACTACAGATTTTTTTGTGGCAAATACATGCCAAATGTTTCCGTCCTGTATTTTATGCCATGTGAATTCACCCTTCAAGGCCCATTTAGACGTGTGAATTATTGATGAAACTATGCGACCAGCGAGTACTTGAGCGAGTCTTTAACATTTGGAGAACAAACAACTGTATGGATTATCATGTATGTGCATTTACTCATCGATTTTATAAACAATGTGAAATCATGCCAAAAAATAATGTTTGTTATGTCAGCATATAAGATGTGAATGACAAATGAAGCATCGTTTGATCATGGTATGGTTTTACACTGTTAAATAACTGGCCACTTTAGCTCAAAAATAAGATTTTTTTTAAACAATTATCCACATGTCTTAAGGGGCCTTTAGTGATATTACTTTATATATAGCAATATGCATTTGGTCAAGAAGTGTTTGCCTGGCACCCAGCAAACTCAAATTCTTCCATCAAACGTCCCTGTAGTTAACCATGAATTAGTCAGGGCAACATTTCACAATCAGCATAGTGAATTAAGTTTTTTTTGTAAGGCAGTCAACCTATAAAATGTGCATGTGGTAGCTCTAATAGAAGAAAATATGGATACATTGACCTACTGGAAATTCAACAGATCTCAGTAAAGGCGTAATCCGGTTGTTAACAGTTATCCCCTATCCACAGCATAGGGGATAAATATTAGATCGGTGCAGTCCTACTGAAGGGACACCTACCAATCACGAGAATCGGTATCCTTCAGAGCCCCCGCAAAATGAATGGAGCAGCAAGGTTGGGCATGCTCATTGCCACTCCATTCATCTCTACGGGAGTTCCAGAGACAGTTGAATACCTCGCTTAGCTATTTCCAGAACTCCCATAGAGATGAACATCCCGACCTGCTGTTCCGTCCATTTCAGCAGGCTCTGAGGGGTATAGAGTACCCCTTCTCATGATCATAGGGTTCCCGGCAGTAGGACCCTCACCACTGTAATTGTTATCCCCTATCCTGTGGATAGGAGATAAAGTTTAACAACCGGAATAATCCTTTAAGACAACCCATTCTGCATATACTTTTTTACGCAGACTGCATGGCTGTATTCTTGATATTATGTATTATACTGTATATCTTGCTATTCATGTGATCAATAACCTATTCTGTCTCTGGGTGGCAAAAGATAGGGGAAATTGTGTTGCTTAATGCAAGAGCAATTGCTTAACCTGTTAAGTCATTGATTTTCTAATAGCAGAGGAGTCCAAGTACCGTAGGTGCGCCTTAATCCCAGCATATTGCTGTATATTGGTCAACATTACAGATAACTATATATTAGATGTTATAGACATTATTTAGCTACATTAAAAGGGTTTTCCAGGAGTAAAATATTGATAGCTTATCCTCAGAATAGGTCATCAATATCTGATCAGTAGGCGTCCATCAACCGCCACCCCAGTGATCATCTGTTTGAAGAGGCTGCTGTGGCCTCTTCCTAGGCCAGTGACATCACGTTCATTGATCACATAGCCTATGTGTAGCTTAATCCCATTCATGTGAATGGGCCTGGGCTGCAATACCGATCACAGACACTATACATACAGACACAATGTACATAACTGTGTTTGGCATGCTGCAAAGACACTGCAACATTCATCCGAGTGCTGCAACATTTTCAAAGAGCTGATTGGATTGGCTGGGATCCTGGGAGTCAGACCCCCACCAATCTGATATTGATGACCTTTGTAGTTATACTGTATAAGGATTTGTTTTTTGCAAGATGATTTTTTATAAGGGTGCCATTTTGAACTACATCTAAAGCACTGAATTATTTTTTTTGCTTTAACAGAGTTCACTGTACAGTATAAATGACATGTTGCCATGTTCACCATGATAACGTTGAGGGCCGTTTTTTTGCGGGATAAGTTGATGTTTCATTGATACCATTTCGGAGTACAAATTATTTTTTTTCTCCTTTTTGGGAGGCTAGATGAACAAAAAAATATCAGGTCTGGCATTATTTTTTAAGGGCCCATTCACACGTCTGTGTGTGTTTTGCGAATCCGTGGATCCGCAAAACACGGACATCGGCGATGAGCGTTCCGCATTTTGCGGACCGCACATCGCCAGCACTTAATAGAAAATGCCTATTCTTGTCTGCAATTGCGGACAAGAATAGGACATGTTCTATTTTTTTAGGGAACGGAATTGCGGACCCGGAAGTGTGGATCCGCAATTCCGTATCCGGGCAGCACATCGTGCTGCCCCATAAAAATGAGTGGGTCCGCAATTCCGTTCCTCAAAATGCAGAACAAAATTGCGGACGTGTGAATGGACCCTTACACTATTAAAAAAATATTATCATTCATTTTATAGCTGGAGACATAACAAATGATATGTTTAAGTGCACCTTTTTTTCCCTATTTTATGACATTTATTATTATTTCTTTTTACATATATTCAGACATTTTCTCTAATTTTTGTTTTCACTTTTTATTATATTTTAGTCCCACTATGCAAAATTTCGAAATCACAGTGTAACTTGTTAGACTTTGTAAACACCAAAGTATAGGTGTAATACGATGGTAGACCTTGAGGGTTATTGTTAGTCTCTTGGCTGCCATGAAAATCCATTAGCACCCTACAACTGCTGTCTATCCCTTAGATACCACAATCAGCATTGATAAAAGCATCTGAGGGGTTAAACGGGTGAAATATCGCAACCATCATTGCTGAAGATGATGCATTCACAGTTGCTGAGCCTGTACCATCATTCTGACATACTGATACATCAATTTACAGGAATGGTACAATTTCCATAATGTAAGAAGTTAAAGGTAACATAATATCTAGTCAATATTTTTTTCATATTACCTGAATAATTGCACAATCACTCCTACAATAATGTTAGGCCTGCTTATATATCAGTTGTATCCGGCCAGACGTTTAAGGTCAGTTGCTTGACACAACTAATATATGTGTACTGCACACATACGGAGTCTATACAGCGACAGGAAAATACAGTATGCAGCGTTTTTCTGTCTAGTGCTGGATGAATATGAACGATCCCACAAAAAACTAGGGGATCAGTTCTGGCTTCAGTTCCCCTATGGCATGTTCTGCACCACTCTGGTAAGGAACTGGGCAGGATCGCCAAATATATGTGAAGCTGGCCTTACTCTACCATATGCTGCATTTTTTAAAAGCAAAACGTAGAAAGATGAATATTATTCATGAAAATATATTTTATGCTTGATAAATTGCAGTTGTTGGTCATTTTGCAGGAATATGATTTTGTTATTTCTAAACTTATATATAAAAAAAATAAATGATCTAGTAATGTATATAAAGCAGAATATATTTTGTATGACTGAATGTATGACTACAGCATTCACTGAGAAAAGCAAACAAGTTGAAGCAAGTTATAAAAATGTGCATTCCATCTTCCCATAGTTCACACCAAAGCACTGCAGAAAGTCAGAAGAGAAATATTTTACACGTATGTACTTATCGTAAATGACAAAAATCTTCAATGTATACTCTTCTGAATAAAGAAATGAAATACTGGCAGCTAAATGTTTAATAACCACGGATATGTTTTTGTCTTCCAATCATGCATAATGTGAGTGATGGTGGAGTGTAGCCAGTTAGCTGTGAGGTTGGCAGAGTTACAGGCTTAATGGCACAAAACTGGCACTGATGTAAAGCTGGTCACTTTTAAATAAGGAACAAATATGCATGGCAATTGGAGACAGGCAAAACAGCTTTAGGAGTCCATATTTAGTTCCAAAGCTGAGACAGAAACTTGGCATACTCTGTCTCTTGCTCATCTACTGCTAGATAATGTGCCATTTCTTACTTCTTAAGTGAAACTATAATAGCAGATACATGTTATTTTACACATACACAGAAGAAAAAAATATCACATATCGCAAATAAACTGCAGAAATACATTTTCAACGTTACAAATTTAATTAAACACAAGACTGTCAAACACAGGAAGGATTGTCTGTTTTTTTTTTTTGCTTAGAAATAGTGCCCTATCTATTCATGGGCTGTGTCTAGTATTGCAAGTCAACCTCATTTACTTGCATAGGGATGAACGGTGGTACCATACACAGCTCATAGACAGATGTGGCACTGTTTCTGGGAAAGAAACAGATCCTTTTATTAAAAAGTCCTGGCCAACCCCTTCAAGTGTTCATAAGAGGGATTAAACAGTCTTAAAGGTCAAATAAGGATCATGTAAGCATTATCCCTTTTACTCACAATTAATGTAAAGGGTATGCCCTACCAGGATAGGCGTGTTTACTTGTGCAATGCCAATGGATGTGATCATGGCCTCTAAATGGCCATCTTGCCCTTTGATTGATGGGAGAAGGATGCAACAGGAAGTACATGCTGTATGAAAAACATCACTTCCTTCCTGCCCATTGGCTAACGGAGATCACCTAACTGCTTTACAAGGTGCTGCTGAGGTCCTCTTCCCCCATTTGGGTTTTTCGGAGGTATTACATCTACTAACAATACTATTCATGCATTATACAGCAGGTCTAGTAATGTTGTAACAGACTCTATGAACATTACTCTAAATAATATAAAATATACAAGTCCTTACTCTATGGCAAAACATTCCGCTATGGTAATAGTATACGGTATTTAAAATGCTCAGCACGTTGTACATTAATACCAGTTGTTCACAGACTTTCCTAGTAACATACAGTACATACTCATTAAACACATTTAATAAATGTTACCTCAATATAAGGAACGATTTTGCACGAGAAATCCTCCAGCAGCCACTTTTTTGTTAGTTCGTGGAATATTACCAACGGAAGGCAGAAGAAAATAATCAAAAAATCCCAGAAGGCCAAATTTGCCAAAAGTGAGTTGGATATGCTTCTCATATAGTAGTTATGGCAAACTATGCACATTACAGCCATATTACCCATAATCCCAATAACAAATATAATGATGGATAAGCACATGACTGCATATGCTCCATACGAATCTTCTGTTAAAGGGTAAAATGGGTTCTTTATGCGCAGCTTTTGATTTGTTGTGTTCTTTGGTACTAAAGCTTGGTTAACTTCCATACTATCAGAGAACACTTTCAAATCATTAGTCGCAAAGGGTACTGATCCGTTTAAGGACAGTGCGTGAGGCTCTGTCTCTTTTCCAACATTTGAACTCTGCAAAGTTTCATTCAAATCCACTAAGAATTTTTTTTCACTGCTTGTTTTGTTTGAGCTGTCATTTGACTTCTTCCACTGATGTTCATACGTTTCCCTTTTATTTCTATCACGGATGTCTACCATGGCATTATATTCCTGATGCTGCTCAGGTGTTTTAGCTTTATACCTGGTTTCCATGGTTGTGTAGCTAAGCTTTCTCTGCTCCCGGGGAATGGTTTCAGATTGCATATTTGGTGCAGGTGTTCTCTGTTCTTGTTTGCCATTTTGCTGAAGTGAATTCTGCTCAGTTGAAGTAGAGTCTGTAGGTTTGCTTAAGCTTGGGTGTAAAAATGTACAAATAATGTTCCTTAAAACACCATCTGGAATAGACTTCTTATCAACAGTTTGACTTCTTGACCTTCTAGAATACACTCTGTCCAGAAAAAGAGATTGATCAGGGCACCAGGTTGTGCCATCTTTATCTTCCACCTTGTTTAAGTCATCTTGCAATTTATGATTGCTCACTATGGATGCTCCGAAAAATGCAAAAAATATTGTGTAAAATGGCAACTGCATGTTTAATAGAAAACATTCAGTTAAAAGCAAGAATTAAATAGCTGGTTCCGTGCATGTCACTCGATTCCAGAGCGCCAGACAAAAGCAGTCAGAACAGACAGCGAAATAATATGGTGTAAATAAATTACACACTCCCTGGAGTAGTTTCACCTTTGAAACATAGTGTAAATGACTGCAGTTCAACGAGTGGGAGTCATTCCAGCACCACTGCACAAGCTGTTAGAAGAAAAAGTTCAGGTTGGCAATGCTGTACATTCATACAAATACCAGGGCTCCACCCTTTTTGTGCCACTGTCTTTGTACGAACTGTTCGCTTTCCCTTGGCTGCTCATTTAAATTTTCTTTCAGAGCTTCATTGCAAAGACATCGAGGGACCGCTTTTGCTCCTCTTAATAATCACAAATGAAAATAATCCCTCCCAGGCTCAGAGTAAACAGGTTGCAGAGATGTCATCAGATCAGATTAAAGGCTGGACATAAAAAGACAGACAACAGGCTTCCACAGAAGGAAAGAGAGACCAGACTTGGCAATTTTCTTGAATTTTCCTTTGTCTGACTTCTGGGCAGTGTAGGTGAAGATGAGGTGAAGAAGCACTCTTGGTTGCCAAGGTGCAGAAGAAGGACCTCTGTTTCTGAAAGCTTGTCCCTGGTTGTTCTGCTGCTGTCACTGACGAGAGCCCCGCCTGCAGGGTTTACAAGCCTATTCTCTGCGCCTGTGTGTGGCTCTAAACGAGACAGCCTCTCTCCTCCCTTCTGTACACTATCTCTCCATCTAATGTCACTCTACACAATTATCACACCTTGCTGTGTGCCCTCGCATGTATCTGCTTGCATCTCCAATGAGACGGGAGACTGCTTAAAAGCCAGAATGGCATTTTGAGGCAGTATCACATGCCCGATTGGATTTTTCAAACAAAGAAAAGATAATCCTTTACCTCAGTACATTGTAGTAGTACTTGCGGCAGCGGTGCCATTCTCTGTCTGGGCATAGCTAGTTCTCCTAGCTCTGAAGCTGACACAAAGGCAATGCAGGAGGGGGAGTGGGGGAATGAACAGAAGCTGTTAATGCTGCAAGTAAGATCTAGAAGCAGCTGGCTGAATTCTGCAGTAAAAGCCAAAATGGTGATACCTTTAATGACGTAAAACTAGGGTTGTCTCGTCACACATTCACAATTGTTTATTTGTTCCATATATGCATCGTAAGTTGGGATGGAGGATATTGCATCCTTGACATGTGTGTTAATATAAAATATCAACTAGCAAAATTGTAATAAAACCAAAATGTTTCTGTACAAATCTAGCTCCTGGACAGCATTATTGAGCGCAAGATGGAAAAACAACAGCAATAACTACAGGAGGAGCTAAAATCCAAACTTCACATTGCCTGGGGACAAACACATTCATTTCTTTCTCAAGTCTACGGAGGTCAAATACACTGTGTAATGTCAAAACTAAACTGGTAATCAAGTGAAATATATATATATATATATATATATATATATATAGACAACGTGGAATCAGGGCAGCACACCTGGTGATGAATAGATGGGTGCCAGCGGTGGAAACACCTTACCAAGGTGTATAATATAGAAAAAGAAAAGACACCGCAGCACATCCGTAGGTGAAAAAATGTGGATCTTTATTCACCCTTGCGACGTTTCAGTCCACTTGCTGGGACTATTATCAAGCTTGATAATAGTCCCAGCAAGTGGACTGAAACGTCGCAAGGGTGAATAAAGATCCACATTTTTTCACCTACGGATGTGTTGCGGTGTCTTTTCTTTTTATATATATATATATATATATATATATATATATATATATATATATATAGGGAGAGAGAGAGAGAGAGAGAGAGAAAGAGATAGAAAGAGAGTATACAATATACTGTACAGACAGAATCTCAGAAGGCTAGGCTATGCTTTGTGTTTTAACAGAATGGCTGAAATGTAATAAAATGGAAACTTGCTGAACCCATCTTCAGTCAATCAGAAGGGGGTGGGGTATTTGGGTAGTCTAGTCATAACAGACTCATCAACAAAATCCATCATATTTGTCAGAACAAATAGGCCAATACTCCACTTTAGATCCTCCTCTAATACAGAGCCAGAGTCCCAAGCTCCTCTGCCGTTGTGAGTTTACATTGCTATAGCAATGACGTGCCGTACACACTGCATCCTCAAGTCTGTATGTCTTGGCTGATGTAAACTGAAATTTGTGGGGAACTAACGTATGTACATAATTTAACCACTTTTGGACCACCCATTGGCTACATATGTCCAGGTAGTCCGCATGTAACTCTGCAAGGAAATTCCTGAATGTCCATACTTGTACAGAATGTTTTTTAAAATCAGATATTTATTAAGATTTAAATCATGAATATGCAAACATAACCCAACTCCCAGACCTTCATCCTACCTCACTACTCCGGTATAAAAGATAATATGCATATCTCTTTTCATATAGAATGGAATATTTGAAGATTATACTATTCAATAACCAAAAATAGAATAATAATCTTAATGTCTACTCAAAGATCTTAAAAACATCTGTCATAACAGACGGAGACTCACAGAATAGGAAGCAAAAAGATGAAAATGGGAAATTAATCATTTTCAGATATTGTTACCAAGTGCATTGATTGAAGTTTCATTCTATTTCATATTAGACTTTTGGCAACTGTATCTGGGGTATCTATATTTTATTAATTTATTTATGAATTCTATTCTACTAGGTCCCATAAGACAAACTTTAAAGGAGTTTTCCAGGATTTTTATATTGATGACCTATACTCAGGATGGGTAAAATAAAAAGTTGAAGAGCAGCACCCACAGACCTCAGGCAGGGATCAAACAGGTAGCGGAGTCCAGGAATACAAGTACGAGTTAGGAATACAAGCAGATATCAGGAACCTTAGCAGGACACAAGGACCTTGACACTGAGGCATCTGGGAAGGGGGCTAAGCCACTTGTATATGTGCAGGAGGGCTAGGATTGGTCAGTGCGGTCACATGACCTAACCCATAAAGCACAGGAAGTGACGCACGCCGACCCTTAAGGAAGTGCTGCAGGAAACAAGCAGCATGCCTGCTGTGGCCAGGGCTAAGAGGAAACTGTGGAGCGGATCCTAGAACACCAGTACCTACACAGACAGAGCCCAGGACTGCAGCAGTGAATGGGAAGCACTGGCAGCAGATCATCGCTGAACACGGTGCCCGGGACCGTGGCGGTAAGCAGAGGAACAGCTGCGCACAGCAGCCGCTGTTACAGTATCCCCCCCCTTACGCCCCCTCTTTTTGAGTCCACAACGAGAGAGAAACCTTTTTATCAAGTTTGGAGCATGAATGTTCTCTTCTGGTTCCCAAGACCTCTCCTCAGGACCAAAGCCCTTCCAGTTCACAAGATAGTAGGTCTTCTTGCCACGCATCTTGGTGTCCAGGATGTCTTTGACCTCAAATATCTCGTCAGTATCTTCAGATACCAGAGTTGGAGTAAAAGGAGCCATTGAGAAGCGATTAAGAACTACTGGTTTTAGCAAGGACACGTGGAAGGCATTAGAAATATGCAGAGAGTAAGGCAGACGTAATTTATATGTCACTTTGTTGATCCTCCTCAATACTTCAAAGGGTCCAAGGAACCTAGGAGCAAACTTGAAACCAGGAACCCTTAAGGAGATGTATTTAGAGGAGAGCCATTTAGAGGAGAACTGAGGCAGTTTTCTTCTTCTCTTGTCTGCATTCGTTTTCATGCGAGTCATCGCTTTGTTGATGCAGTCCTTGGTGTCACACCAAATCTTAAAAAAATTCCTAAAAGAGAAATACGCAGCTGGTACCCCAGAAGATGTAGGAACAGGGAGAACAACAAAGAATGGAGAGGATCCAGTAGACTCACTAGTGGTTGTTATAGAAGAATTCAGCCCATGGTAGCAATTGTACCCAGTTGTCGTGTTGGGATGAAACAAAAATACCGGAGATAGTTATCTAATATTTGATTGACCCGCTCTACTTGCTCGCTGGTCTGGGGATGATAACCGGAAGAGAAGTCCAGCTCAATTTCAAGCAGCCGGCAAAGAGCTCTCCAGAGCTTAGAGGTAAACTGGACTCCGCGATTGGAAACAATATGCCAAGGTAGACCATGCAAGCAGAATATGTGTCTCACAGTTTATCAAGTTTGGCAGTCCAGCCAAAGGAACGAAGTGCGCCATCTTGGAGAACCGGTCCACAACCACAAAGATAGCTGTACATCCGGCAGAAGAGGGAAGATCTGTAACAAAGTCCATGGCAATGTGTTGCCATGGGGCATCAGGAACAGGAAGAGGTAACAACAGCCCTGTGGTTTGGTCCTGGAGACATTATTCTGAGAACAGACGGAGCATGCAGACACATAATTACACACATTATGGACCACCACTAGTGGTGAGACAAGTTCTGTGGTCTTGCGGATCCCTGGGTGACCAGCCAGTTGAGAGTTATGCCCCCAAGCTAGAATACGTTTTTTTGGCAGACGGCACGAATGTCTTCCCGGGAGGAGTGTCTTTTACCAGGACAGGAGACACTGTGATCAAGCGAGCAGGATCTACAATGTACTGGGGCTCCTCCTGCTGGTCGGAGAAGTCAAATGACCGAGACAGAGCACCCGCCTTGATGTTCTTCTTGGCTGGGCAAAAGTGTAGCTCAAAATCAAAATGGGAGAAGAAGAGTGCTTATCTGGCTTGGCGAAGGTTCAGACGCTGGGTGGTCTGCAGTTATATAAGGTTCTTGTGGTCGGTGAAAATTATCACTGGGTGCTGGGCCCCCTCCAATAGATAAAGCCACTCCTCCAAGGCAAGTTTTGTGGCCAGAAGCTCTCTGTCTCCTATACAGTAATTCCTCTCAGCAGGGGAGAAGAGCTTGGAAAAAAATCCACATGTAAACATCTTGCCCTTGGAACCTTTCTGTAGTAAAACAGCACCGGTTCCTATGGAGGAGGTGTCCACTTCTAAAAAGAATTGGCAGGAGACATCAGGATGACGCAGAACAGGTGCAGAAGCAAAGAACCTCTTTAATTGGATGAAGGCGGCTTCCTCCTCAGGAGTCCAGACTCTGGCATTCACCCCTTTCTTAGTAAGAGCGCAGATCAGAGATGTAAGAGCTGAAAAATTTGGGATGAACTGACGATAGAAATTAGCAAATCCAAGGAAGCACTGTATAGCACGTAGACCCTGTGGGAGAAGCCAGTCCAATACTGCATTCAATTCTTCAGGATCCACCTGCAACCCGGCATCCGAGATTATGTATCCGAGGAACGGTACGGTAGATTTTTTAAAGATGCAATTCTTGAGTTTGGCATAAAGTCGATTCTCTCTCAACCGCTGTAAAACTAAACGTACATGCTTCCGGTGAGTGGTCAAATCTGGAGAATAGATCAGTATATTATACAGCTACACTATCACGCATGACATAGAGCAGGTCCCAGAAGATATTGTTTACCAACTTCTAGAATACCACGAGGGGCATTGCATAGACCGAAGGGCATGACGAGATACTCTTAGTGTCCATCACGAGTGTTGAAAGCAGTCTTCCACTCATCGCCCTTTCGAATGCGGATAAGGTTGTATGCGCTGCGCAGGTCGAATTTTGTGAAGACCTTAGCTTCCCAGATCCTGTCAAAGATTTCAGAGATTAGCGGAAGAGCGTATTGATTCTTGACTGTAACCTTATTAAAACCTCGATAGTCGATACAGCGCCGTAAGGATTCATCTTTTTTATGCACAAAGAAGAACCAGGCACCGGCTGGTGAAGTATATTTTCGGATAAACCCCCTCTCAAGATTATCTTTGATGTAATCAGACATCTCTTGGGTCTCAGGAAGTGAGAGTGGGTACACTCAACCACGAGGAGGAGTGGCACCAGGCAGAAGGCCAATCTGACAATCATAAGGACGATTGAAGGCAGGGTCTCGGTCTCTTTGTTACTAAAGAAATCCGCAAAACTGGCATGCTGCTGTGGAAGTCCAGGCAGGTCTACAGGTACAGTAGGCAAGGAAGCAGGTCGGACCTCTGATAAGCAGGAGGACTGGCAGGATGATCCCCAACGCAGAATCTGACCGGAGTGCCAGCCATGGAAGACCAAAGAAAACCGGATTCATGGACGCTGGCAGCACATAGAAGGAGAATGCAGAACTCCTATTTGCAACTTAAGGGGCATAGTAACAGAAAGCACAGGTTCAGGGAGTGGCAGTCCATTTACGGAAGCAACTGACAGAGGCCTTTCTAGACTGATGGTACGAAGCCGGTACTGATGGACCAGAGCTTGCTGAATGAAGTTACAAGAATGCAGGCACAGATAGTGTGACTCCCTTGTGAGAGAGAGTCACTGGAACTGAAAGTTTCAGAGAGGACTTATCCTTGTCTAGGACCACCTCTCCAACTGATCCTAGAATTTGGCGTTTCCCAGCTTCTGTGGACAATTACACACAAAGTGGGCCTTGCCTCCACAATACAGACACAGGTTTTCTGCTTTGCGGCATAAACGTTCCTGGTCAGACAATCAAAGCTGCTCTATTTGCATGGACTCTTTAGATAGGATGGACACTAGAGGAAGAACCCGCCTCTGGAAAAATGCAGCCAAATGAGGTTGTTTTCTGCTGCCTACAACCTCCTTAGAATGCTCCTTGAAACGCTTATCTATCCTTGTGGCCAAGGTGATCAGGTCATTTAAGGTAGATGGACGGTCGCGACCAGCTAATTCATCCTTAATCCGGTCCAAAAAGGCCCTCCCATAACTCCGCCAGTTGAGCCTTATTGTTCCATGCGAGTTCGGCAGCCAGGGTACGAAACTGGATGGCGTACTGACCCACAGACGAGGAACCCTGTCATAGAAGCAGCAGAGATGATGCAGCGAAGGACGTGCGGCCGGGCTCTTCAAAGACCAGCCAAAGGTAGCCAGGAAAGACTGCAGCTTAGTGGTCTCTGGACCTCCAAGGGCCTCATCAGACAGCAGGGACACAATGAAGGCAACATTGGACCGCTCAGTGGGAAACTTCTGCCCATGCAACTCAAAATGGATCAGACACTGGTTCAGGAATCCACGACAGGTAGTGTGATGGCAGAGGGAGTTGCACACCAGCGAAACACAAATACAGATTCACCGGTGTGGGAATTGCAGGAGTAGCAGCAACTGGTGACCCTGCAGTAGCTGGAGAAGAGATGGCATCCAGACGAGCAGCAACATTTCGCTTGAACTGCATCATGACATCCTGACATTCGCTCTGATGCCTCACTTCATGTAACAATTCCTGAACGACAGGCTTGGGGTGACCAGCGGGGTCCATGGCCTCAGTGTACTGTCACGAACCAGCGGGTGTGAACCCACTGTGCCACATGTCCTACCTCCTCTATGGGTGTTGTCTAAGTGAACCCCTCGATCTTCACAGTACCCCTGATGGTGGGGATAGACTTTCCCGAGGGGAACACCAGGTCGCTACCTCTTGAGGAGGATTGGTACAAAAGGCAGCTGGTCCAGGTGGACCAGTAGGTACTTGAGCAAGGTACCAGAGGTACAGGCGTTGTCAGCAGGCTGAGTCGTAACCAGGAGCAACAGTGCAGGACCAAAGGATGAGGCAGAGGCAAAGTCTAACAGGCAATAGGTCAGGGCAAGCGGCACAGGTCAAGCAATCCGGGATGGCAACAGGATAGTCAAGGCAAGCAGGCAGGGATCAAACAGGTAGCGGAGAGTCCAGGAATACAAGTACAAGTCAGGAACACAAGCAGATATCAGGAACCTTAGCAGGACACAAGGACCCTGACACTGAGGCATCTGGGAAGGGGGCTGAGCCACTTATATATGGGCAGAAGGGCTAGGATTGGTCAGTGCGGTCACATAACCTAACCCATAAAGCACAGGAAGTGACGCACGCCGACCCTTAAGGAAGTGCTGCAGGAAACAAGCAGCAAGCATGCTGTGGCCAGGATTGAGAGGAAACCGTGGAGCAGATCCCAGAACAACAGTACCTACACAGACAGAGCCCAGGACTGCAGCGGTAAATGGGAAGCACTGGCAGCAGATCACCGCTGAACACGGCACCCGGGACCGCGGCGGTAAGCAGGGGAACAGCAGCTTACAGTAGCCGCTGTTACATCTAAATTCCCTAAGGGCAATATCTATAATCTTTCTGGACCTAAAAGACAGGCCATGAAAGATTATATTTATAATAGTTTAAAGAAAGGAGATATTCACCAGTCTGTATTCTCTATGGGAGCTGGGTTGTAGTATGTTAAGAAGAAAGATGGTGGATTACGCCCTTGTATGGACTATAGGAATCAAATAATATCACAGTCAGGAACCAGTACACTTTCCCCTTATTCTTGATGTATTTAATCAAATTGCTGGAATTCAGTGGTTTTCAGAGAAGTCTATAATTGGATTAGAATCCATGAGGGGGACGAATGGAAGACAACATTCAATACTCCTGAAGGGCATTTTGAATACCTTGTAATAGGACATTGTTCATCCTGTCCTATGGAGCTCTGAGTTCATGAACCTATGAGGTTCTGATCCAGCTCTTTATTTAAATCCTCTTCTGGCCATTCACATTTGCCAGTTATAGTCTTTGGACTCACTAGCTGTGTTCATGGTTCTGGTTCCTGTGCTTATTGGATTGCTTGTGCTTCTGACTCCGGCTTATCCTCTGATCTCATCTCTTCCTCTCGTATGCTACTGCAAAGCCCGTCTGGTTTTGACCCATTTACGTACGACTCTGTTAGTGCGTTTGTCTTTGTCTGTCTCTGCATTTATTTAGCATAGGGACCGTCGACCAGTTGCTGTCTAGGGCTTGTAATGCAAGTAGGTAGCGAAAGCAGGCTGGGTTCTAGCCTTAGGGTTTACAGTTGTGTTCAAAATTATTCAACCCCCACTGAAATTGAGTGTTTTGGCCAGTTTGACATTGATTTTGATCATTTCAGTCATCTTGTTTACAATTACATCAAAGAGGCCCTTGTAAGTCAGACAAATATAACATAACATTTATAATGAAATAACCACAAATGTCTTTTCTGTGCTCACTTCATTATCAGTTTTATTCAACCCCCAAGTGGCATTCAATCTTAGTACTTAGTACAACATCCTTTTCCAGTTATAACAGCTTTTAAACGTGAAGCATAGCTTGACACAAGTGTCTTGCAGCGATCTACGGGTATCTTCGCCCATTCTTCATGGGCAAAAGCCTCCAGTTCAGTCACATTCTTAGGCTTGCGCGCTGCAACTGCTTTCTTTAAGTCCCACCAGAGGTTCTCAATCAGATTTAAGTCTGGTGACTGCGATGGCCACTTCAAAATGTTCCAGCCTTTAATCTGCAACCATGCTCTAGTGGACTTGTAGTTATGCTTGGGATCATTGTCCTGTTGAAAGGTCCAACGTCTCCCAAGCCTCAGGTTTGTGACGGACTGCATCACATTTTCATCCAATATCTCCTGGTACTGAGGAGAATTCATGGTACCTTGCACACGCTGAAGCTTCCCTGTACCTGTAGAAGCAAAACAGCCCCAAAGCATGGTTGACCCCCCGCCATGCTTCACAGTAGGCAAGGTGTTCTTTTCTTCATAGGCCTTGTTCTTCCTCCTCCAAACATAGCGTTGATCCATGGGCCCAAACAGTTCTAATTTTGTTTCATCAGTCCACAGAACACTATCCCCAAACTTTTGTGGTTTGTCCACATGACTTTTGGCATACTGCAGTCGACTCTTCTTATTCTTTGGAGACAGCAAGGGGGTGCGCCTGGGAGTTCTGGCATGGAGGCCTTCATTACGCAGTGTGCGCCTTATTGTCTGAGCTGAAACTTCAGTACCCACATCTGACAAATCTTTTTTCAGTTCCTCAGCAGTCACACGGGGACTTTTCTCCACTTTGCGCTTCAGGTAGCGCACAGCAGTCGAAGTCAGCATCTTCTTTCTGCCACGACCAGGTAGCGTTTCAACAGTGCCCTTTGCCTTGAATTTGCGAATGATGCTTCCTATGGTGTCTCTTGGTATGTTTAACATCTTTGCAATCTTCTTATAGCCATTGCCCTTCCTCTTCTCTTGTCTTCCTGGACCATTCTCTTGACTTCACCATGTTTGTAAACACACCAGTAAATGTCTAGAAGGAGATGAGTATCACAGTCCTTTTACATCTGCCTAATTGGTGCTTATTATGCTTGATTGCTGCTCCTTGACATCCACATGTGTTTTCAATACCTGATCGAAAACACTTGAATGAACCTCTGTTCTTAAGAGTGGTAGTCTTTAAGGGGTTGAATAATTGTGTCAATGAAGAAATCACAAAAAAAAACATTTAATACTGTATTACAAAAACAATTGATGTCATTTTAGTTGCATTTGGTTCTTTAAAAAGTCCTTGTAAGATTTCATTCTGAACACAATTACAAATGTACACTAAATTCCCTAAAACCCTTTACAGCATTGGGGGTTGAATAATTTTGAACACAACTGTACCGTCCTTGTAAGTAACATATATAACAGTTGCAGCATCAGAACCATCTTTAATAAGTTAACTGTACTAATCACTGACGGAACAATTTATTCCAGGCAGCAATTTTTTGTTTGAATTTCTTGAGCAGTGGGGATAGATTAAGTTTCTCGAAATCACTAATTTTGTTAGTCACTTCAATACCCAGATATCAAAACTGGTACACACATTTATATTATCATTATATTAACATTTGAGACATTAGTGGTTTATGCAATGAGTCTATAGGCATCAACATCGTTTTATACTAGTTAATACCAAGACCATATATCCTACCAGAACTCTCTATAATGGACACTACTGCATTTAAATAGGGTCCTTTATCCCTCAAAAATAGTGCAGCATCTGCATATAATGCTATTTTATGTTCAGTATTACATTTAAATCATTTAACCATTAATGAGGTGCTGTAAACCTAGCATGTGGGTTGTAATAGAGTATATTAACCTAAGAGATAAAGTTAGGTTCGAAGCCCATGTGTTCAAAGACATTCCAAAGATATCGCCATTCAACACTATCAAATGCCTTAGTAGCGTCAAGTGAAAAGACAGCTTTATCCCTGCAATTATCAGATGGAATTTGAAGACTCAAAAAAGGGCATCACACACTGATAGTATTTTTCAGGCATAAAACCAGTTTGGTCTGAATATATAATGGATGGATATTTATGGCTTCCTGCATGGAGGGTGGCAAAACGTGTTCATGATACCATTCATGTATCTTTTAAATATCTCAGTAGGTAATCCATCTACTCCTGGAGCCTTTTCATTGGCCATTGTATTAATTGCCATTTCCAATTCTTCTAAACTTAAAGGGGTCTCTAAGGAGTCTCCAGCTTCCTCTGATAGTTTTGGGATACTAGCCTTTTCAAGAACAGTCTGAAACTGTTATTTTTGAGGCATAACAGGAGGAGTGGGTACTTTCACACTAGTGTTATTCTTTTCCGGCATTGAGTTCAGTCCTAGGGGCTCAATACCGGAAAAGAACGGATCAGTTTTATCCTAATGCATTCTGAATGGAGAGAAATCTGTTCAGGATGCATCAGGATGTCTTCAGTTCAGTCTTTTTGCCTTTTCAGGACGGAGATAATACCGCAGCATGCTGCGGTTTTATCTCCATCCAAAATACCAGAACACTTGCCGGAATGCCGAATCCGCCATTTTTTCCCATTGAAATGCATTAATGCTGGATCTGGCCCCGAGTGTTCCGGCAAAACGGATCCGGCATTGCGGTCTGCGCATGCTCAGACCGCAAAAAATTTGAAAAAAATAAATGCCGGATCCGTTTTTCCAGATGACACAGGAGAGACGATCCGGAATTTCAATGCATGTCAGATGGATCAGGATCCTGATCCGTCTGAAAAATGCCATCAGTTTGCATACGTTTTGACGGATCCGGTAGGCAGTTCCAGCGACGGAACTGCCAGCCGGAATCCTCTGCCGCAAGTGTGAAAGTACCCTAGTGTCCTGAACTATTTGACCACTAGAAAATTGCATGTCTCTTATATAAAAATGAATTTCTGTCTGTGTGTCTGTCTGTCTAGACGTCTGTCTGGACGTTCTTTATGCGCGATCAAACGACTGGACCGATCTTCACCAAATTTGGCACACAGGTACATCAGGTGTCCGGGAAGGTTTTAGACCAGGTCTCAGCTCTCTAGGACGTACCGTTCCTGAGATATTCCCAAAAAATCACCCACATTAGCCAATACAAGCCTGCAAGTCTTTCTCTTCAAATCCAAACTGCCATAAACACAGTTTTACTCCAGGTTTCCATAACAGCCCAGCCATGCCACAGTGCCAAGGGGCGGGCACAGTGGAGGTCACTTATTAAATGGGCGGGCACTGTGGAGGTCACTGTTATTAAAGGGGTGGGCACTGTGAAAGTCACTGTTAAAGGGGCGGTCACTGTGAAAGTCACTGTGAAAGTCACTGTTAAAGGGGCGGTCACTGTGAAAGTCACTGTTAAAGGGGCGGTGTGGCAAACCTAGCCACTTACAGAATGTCTTTCTTGTCTGTACCTCTTCACCTCCCCCCTTTTTCTGTCCCATTGTTTCCCCAGCAGGGTGTTGTCTCAGGGACACTGGGAGACCTGTGTAAACTAGCTGCAGTGTCCCCCCTCAACCTCCCATCAGCCCTTGCTATTGTCTGACCCCACTTTTCCTTGTACCATAGTAATCTATGTATTGTATGTAAATGAGGCTGTTGGCAGTTTGAAACCAGGTGCGCATGCCTAGTAAAGTCAGTTGACTCCCAAACTGTGTGTCGTCCAGTCACTGGGGAAATTGTCTCTTGGTTATTGACCTGGTTCTTCAGCTACACAGGGATTTAAGTGAAGATATTGAGGGTATACCGTGAAGCTCCGCAACAATTGGTGGCAGCGGTGGGATACAAGCCTTGCAGCAAAGCAAAGCAGCAGTTTGTTAAAACAGCCATTCGGATATACCGGAGTTCGAGAATATGTGCAGTCATTCGAACGAACGGTGAATGGAGACGAATTATGCAACATTGAAACGAACTACGTTAAAGGAATTATTGGAAGCAAGGGGAAGAATAGCCAGCAACAAAACCAAAGCTACTCTTGTGGCCGAACTCATGGAGGGGGACAGAGCGACCACTGAGGCAACTCCACAGGAGACAGAGCCAACGGAATTTACAAGAGAGCTCAATAGCAGGTTAGCTTTTTACCCAAACACCCCCTCCATGGAGACACTGGAAAGACTGATAGCAGATGTACACGAGTACATTGTAGCTAAGCAAAACGCTATTCAGCGAGTCGGGGAAGGAGCCCCAGCGCCCACCAGCACTACCCAGGGAAAAGCTAAGATTCCCTACCAAGCTTTTAAAAATTACACAGAAGGAGAAAGTGATATTGACGAATACCTACAGGATTTCGAAAGGTTGTGCCAGCTACACGACATCAGCCCAGCCAACCAAGTACCCCTGCTGGCAGGTAGATTGTCAGGCCGCGCCGCAGAGGCATACCGGACCGTCCCAGTCAAAGACATCAGGAATTATCCCAAAGTCAAACAAGCCATCTTAGCACGGTATGCCATTACCTCTGAGGCATACCGACTCAAATTCCGGGACATCAAGAAACAAACAAAAGACTCACACACTGAATGGGCACACCGACTACAACGAGCCGCCAAGGGGTGGATGGAAGCGGCTCGGGTCACCACTATGGAAGAGATGTTCCAGTTAATAGTAACGGAGCAGTTTTTTAATGGACTAACCACAGAACTTCAAAATTGGGTACGAGATCGCAAACCCCATACCCTACCAGAGGCAGCCAGGCTAGCTGACGAGTTCCAAGACACCAGGCGAGATCAACGCACACCACACTGGACCACGTTTGGATCTACCACCCCTCTGCCAGCAGTGACTACCTTGGCTCACCCACGACCAGCTGCGAGCCACAACCCGTACCCTCCTAGGTACAATACCCGACCACCGATCCGCTGCCACACCTGCAACCAACAGGGGCACATCCAGAGAGACTGCCCACGTAACCGACCTCGCCAGAACTGGAACCACCAGGGTCCTACTCCCCCCAATCGGGCTGCAGTACACTGCTGCCAAAGAGAATCTGTGCTCCCAACATCCACAGTCACCTCAAAAGAAGAGCCTCTGGGGATCCTACACGAGGTAAACCCCATATAAGCCGCCTCAGACAACCGCCAAGGGCACCGCCAGGTGGTACACATGGAGGGGAAGAGTATACAAGGATTACGTGACTCTGGGCCACGTTAACCCTGGTCCGAAATCATTTGGTGCCTAAGCACACCCTCACCAGAGACTGTGTAGCTGTACGGGTGGCAGGGGGAGCAATTTACAAAGTTCCCACTGCCAAGGTGCATTTGAATTGGGGGGCAGGGCATGGAAACGTGGAGGTGGGAATTATGCAGGATTTGCCCGCTGATGTTATTTTGGGCAACGACTTAGGGGAGCTCACCTCTGCTTTTGTCCCTCAACCAACTATCCAAGAGGCCTACCCGGTTGTTACCCGGCAGCAAACACGCACCACGGCTCCATCCGATCACACTGAGGCTCAGGTAAACAATATGCCACACACCCCTCCTATTCTCCCCTGGGATGCCCCCCTGGAATTTGGCAGTGAGGTGGCCCTAGATCCCTCCCTGCAGGTATATAAAGATAGGATAAACAAGGACCAAGGAGGGTTGGAGGGAGAGAGATATGCTTGGGACAAAGGTCTCATATACCGCTATGCAGAGAAGGTAGTAGCAGGGTCCATACCCGTGCCCACTAAGCAGTTAGTGGTACCCCGAAAGTATAGACAAGAGTTGCTGCGCATCGCGCACGATATACCATTATCAGGACATTTAGGAATCAGCCGAACGAAACATCGGCTGACGCAGAACTTCTTCTGGCCAGGTATCTCAAAGGATATTAGACAATACTGTCAAACGTGCGATACCTGCCAGAGGGTAGGGAAGAGAGGGGATCGCTATAAAGCCAAACTCAGATCCCTGCCCATAATTGAAGAACCCTTCAGTCGAGTAGCTGTAGACATAATAGGACCCCTAGCGAAACCCAGTCCCTCCGGCAAGAAATACATCTTGACCGTAGTGGACTACGCCACTAGATACCCAGAGGCAGTGGCGTTGACCAACGTACATGCAGAGACTATAGCCGATGCCCTTATGCGAATATTCTCCCGTATGGGATTTCCCCAGGAGATTATTTCGGATAGGGGCACCCAGTTCACTGCAGAGGTCACCCACCAACTCTGGAAAGTGTGTGGGGTGAAACCGATCTTAAACTCCGCCTACCACCCCCAGTCCAACGGGCTCTGTGAACGGTTTAACGGAACACTTAAACAGATGATCCGCACGTTCATAGACACTCAAAAAGACTGGGAACGGTTTTTGCCCCACTTGCTCTTTGCCTATAGGGAAGTACCCCAAGAATCCACGGGATTCTCACCTTTTGAATTATTGTTCGGGAGGAGAGTGAGGGGTCCCTTAGACCTTATCAGAGAACACTGGGAGGGAGGGGTAACTACGAATGGTACCCCTATTGTCCCATACGTGCTGGAGTTTAGGGAACGCTTGGAGGCTCTGACCCAGACGGTACGTACTAACCTCCAAGCGGCCCAACAACGACAGCGCAGATGGTACGATAAGGGGGCCAGGGACCGCAGCTTTCAGGTCGGGCAGAAGGTGTTAATCCTACGGCCAGTCCCTAATGACAAGCTGCAGGCCTCCTGGCAGGGCCCATACAAGGTGGTGGAGCAAATCTGCGATACCACCTATGTGATCGGCCCGTGCGCTGGAGCAGGGGGCAGACGCATGCTCCATGTGAACATGCTGAAGCCCTACTACGAGCGCATAGAAGAGGTGACCGCTATTTGTGCCTCTGCCGCAGAGGACTTTGACAATTTACCTCTCCCAGACCTCCTAGAGAAAGAGGGCCAGAAAGAGGACCTGGAAGAGGTTCAGTTAGGTGAACGGCTGAGTCCCCAGGAAAGGGCGCAGGCTCATAGTCTAATAAGGGAAAAGGGAACCACTTTTTCTAATCTCCCCGGGTACACCCCGTTAGCCACCCACAGAGTAGAAACACCAGGGCAGACCCCTATCCGCCAACCTCCTTACCGCATACCTGAATCCGTAAAGGATAATATGCGCAAGGAAATTGAAGAAATGCTACAACTAGGAGTCATAGAGCACTCTGAAAGCCCTTGGGCCTCCCCAGTAGTTCTGGTGCCGAAGCGGGATGGGACTACCCGCTTTTGCGTAGACTACCGGAGGCTTAATGATAAGACCGTATCCGATGCCTACCCTATGCCCCGGATAGACGAGCTCCTGGACAAAATGGCCAGGGGCCAATACCTCACCACAATAGATCTTTGTAAGGGGTATTGGCAGATTCCCCTAGCCGAAGACGCCATCCCTAAGTCGGCGTTTGTCATCCCGTTTGGCCTGTTCCAGTTTAAGGTCATGCCATTCGGGATGAAAAACGCTCCGGCTACTTTTCAGAGGATGGTGGATCGGCTATTGGATGGGTTCCAGGAGTACGCTTGCGCCTATCTAGATGATATAGCGATCTTCAGCCACTCCTGGACTGAACACCTGACCCACATAGGAGCCGTACTAGACCGTATTAGGGAGGCAGGATTAACTCTGAAGCCCAGTAAGTGCCATATAGGGATGGCAGAAGTCCAATACCTAGGACACCGGGTAGGGAGCGGCCAACAAAAACCCGAACCGGCTAAGGTAGAGGCTTTAGCCAAATGGCCAACCCCTCGTACCAAAACTCAAGTACTGGCATTCCTAGGTACCGCAGGATACTACCGTAAATTTGTACCCAACCACAGTACCCTGGCCAAACCCCTCACCGATTTGACCCGCAAGAATCTCCCTAAGATAGTAGTCTGGACCCCAGAGTGTGAGCGGGCATTCCAGCAACTAAAAACGGCTCTTGTGAATTCACCTGTACTTGCCGCCCCTGATCCAACTAAACGCTTTCTCGTCCACACAGACGCTTCTATGTTTGGATTGGGGGCAGTACTGAGCCAAGTCGGAGAAGATGGCGGCGAGCATCCAGTGGCTTACTTAAGCAGAAAACTTTTACCCCGGGAAGTAAGCTACGCCGCCATAGAAAAAGAATGCCTGGCCGTGGTGTGGGCCCTTAAAAAGCTGCAGCCCTATTTGTACGGACACCCCTTTTCCTTACTCACAGATCACAACCCGTTGGTGTGGCTGAACAGGGTGTCAGGAGACAATGCCAGGCTGCTGCGCTGGAGTTTGGCGCTGCAGCCTTTTGACTTTACCATCCACTACCGCCCTGGGAAGCAAAATAGCAACGCCGACGGGTTATCCAGACAAACTGAACTTGAAAAGTGATCTGTGAGCGCTCCTCCGGACATCCCCAAGCCGATCCGTTGGGATCAGACTGTGTATGCCGGCTTGGTTCTGGCGGAGCATTGTGGCAAACCTAGCAACTTACAGAATGTCTTTCTTGTCTGTACCTCTTCACCTCCCCCCTTTTTCTGTCCCATTGTTTCCCCAGCAGGGTGTTGTCTCAGGGACACTGGGAGACCTGTGTAAACTAGCTGCAGTGTCCCCCCTCAACCTCCCATCAGCCCTTGCTATTGTCTGACCCCACTTACTTAAATCCCCGTGTAGCTGAAGAAGCAGGTCAATAACCAAGAGACAATTTCCCCAGTGACTGGACGACACACAGTTTGGGAGTCAACTGACTTTACTAGGCATGCGCACCTGGTTTCAAACTGCCAACAGCCTCATTTACATACAATACATAGATTACTATGGTACAAGGAAAAGTGGGGTCAGACAATAGCAAGGGCTGATGGGAGGTTGAGGGGGGACACTGCAGCTAGTTTACACATGTCTCCCAGTGTCCCTGAGACAACACCCTGCTGGGGAAACAATGGGACAGAAAAAGGGGGGAGGTGAAGAGGTACAGACAAGAAAGACATTCTGTAAGTGGCTAGGTTTGCCACAATGCTCCGTGGTGTGGGCCCTTAAAAAGCTGCAGCCCTATTTGTACGGACAACTCTTTTCCTTACTCACAGATCACAACCCGTTGGTGTGGCTGAACAGGGTGTCAGGAGACAATGCCAGGCTGCTGCGCTGGAGTTTGGCGCTGCAGCCTTTTGACTTTACCATCCACTACCGCCCTGGGAAGCAAAATGGCAACGCCGACGGGCTATCCAGACAAACTGATCTTGAAAAGTGATCTGTGAGCGCTCCTCCGGACATCCCCAAGCCGATCCGTTGGGATCAGACTGTGTATGCCGGCTTGGTTCTGGGGGAGCATTGTGGCAAACCTAGCCACTTACAGAATGTCTTTCTTGTCTGTACCTCTTCACCTCCCCCCTTTTCCTGTCCCATTGTTTCCCCAGCAGGGTATTGTCTCAGGGACACTGGGAGACCTGTGTAAAATAGCTGCAGTGTCCCCCCTCAACCTCCCATCAGCCCTTGCTATTGTCTGACCCCACTTCTCCTTGTACCATAGTAATCTATGTATTGTATGTAAATGAGGCTGTTGGCAGTTTGAAACCAGGTGCGCATGCCTAGTAAAGTCAGTTGACTCCCAAACTGTGTGTCGTCCAGTCACTGGGGAAATTGTCTCTTGGTTATTGACCTGCTTCTTCAGCTACACGGGGATTTAAGTAAGTGGGGTCAGACAATAGCAAGGGCTGATGGGAGGTTGAGGGGGGACACTGCAGCTATTTTACACAGGTCTCCCAGTGTCCCTGAGACAATACCCTGCTGGGGAAACAATGGGACAGGAAAAGGGGGGAGGTGAAGAGGTACAGACAAGAAAGACATTCTGTAAGTGGCTAGGTTTGCCACAATGCTCCCCCAGAACCAAGCCGGCATACACAGTCTGATCCCAACGGATCGGCTTGGGGATGTCCGGAGGAGCGCTCACAGATCACTTTTCAAGTTCAGTTTGTCTGGATAGCCCGTCGGCGTTGCCATTTTGCTTCCCAGGGCGGTAGTGGATGGTAAAGTCAAAAGGCTGCAGCGCCAAACTCCAGCGCAGCAGCCTGGCATTGTCTCCTGACACCCTGTTCAGCCACACCAACGGGTTGTGATCTGTGAGTAAGGAAAAGAGTTGTCCGTACAAATAGGGCTGCAGCTTTTTAAGGGCCCACACCACGGAGCATTGTGGCAAACCTAGCCACTTACAGAATGTCTTTCTTGTCTGTACCTCTTCACCTCCCCCCTTTTTCTGTCCCATTGTTTCCCCAGCAGGGTGTTGTCTCAGGGACACTGGGAGACCTGTGTAAAATAGCTGCAGTGTCCCCCCTCAACCTCCCATCAGCCCTTGCTATTGTCTGACCCCACTTTTCCTTGTACCATAGTAATCTATGTATTGTATGTAAATGAGGCTGTTGGCAGTTTGAAACCAGGTGCGCATGCCTAGTAAAGTCAGTTGACTCCCAAACTGTGTGTCGTCCAGTCACTGGGGAAATTGTCTCTTGGTTATTGACCTGCTTCTTCAGCTACACAGGGATTTAAGTGAAGATATTGAGGGTATACCGTGAAGCTCCGCAACAGGCGGTCACTGTGAAAGTCACTGTTAAAGGGGCGGTCACTGTGAAAGTCACTGTTAAAGGGGCGGTCACTGTGAAAGTCACTGTTAAAAGGGCGGTCACTATAAAAGTCACTGTGAAAGTCACTTTTAAAAGGGCGGGCACTGTGAAAGTCTCTGTTAAAGGGACGGGCACTGTGGAAGTCACTGTTAAAGGGGTGGCCACTATGAAGGTCACTGTTAAAGGGTGGTCAATTCTAAAGGGGCGGTCACTGTTAAAGGGGTGGGCCCTGTGGAGGTCACTGTTAAAGGGCCAGGCACTGTGAACGTCATTGTTAAAGGGGCGGGCACTGTGGAGGTCACTGTTAAAGGGGCAGGCACTGTGAAGGTCATTGTTAAAGGGGCAGGCACTGTGAACATCATTGTTAAAGGGGCGGGCACTGTGGAGGTCACTGTTAAAGGGGCAGGCACTGTGAAGGTCATTGTTAAAGGGCGGCAACTGTGGAGGTCAATGTTAAAGGGGCAGGCACTGTGGAGGTCATTGTTAAAGGGGCAGGTACTGTAGAGGTCACTGTTATGGGGGAAACTGTCGATATCTTTTTACGACACACGGAAACATAAAATAAAATAGATGAAATATACCCATGCGAAGCCGGGTCCTTCTGCTAGTAACTAATAAAAGAGACATCTTATTGCACTTTCAATATCATTGAAAGCAGATAACCTACTTTTTCTACCGCCTTAAAGAAACTCTGTTTAAAGGGAACTTATCACGTTGAACATGGTATCTGAGCTGCATGCAGCATATTATAGAGCAGGAGGAACTGAACAAACTGAAATATAGTTTTGTGGGGGGAAAAATTCTGTAAAACTTGTATTTAATTCACTTAGTATCATGCTCATCCTGCGCTTTGAAGTTAAAGAGGCGGTCCTACCAGTGATTGACAACCTTCCCTCTATGACTATGTATACAGAAAAAGCTGTCATTCACTTTATTAAATAAATTAAATACTAATTATTACTGAATCTTTTCCCAGAAACGATACATCAATTTGCTCAGCTCCTCCTCTAAATTACACTGCATTTTCATGGTGACAGATTCCCTTTAAAGGGGAAATCTTTTCCTATCAGCTACCTCAATAAGGTGATGCTTGATCTCTGATTGAGCAGAACATAATCTATGTTGAGTAGACTTAAATGGGTTTTCTACAAATGCTGATTCTGCTTCTTGAAGTTCTAGGTGCAAACTGCATCTAATACTTTAGTCTTAGTTTTGCTGACATGAATTGCTTTACTTATTGCCCTAAGAAGATAGGCTTTCATTACCCCCCAAACTGTATAGACACTGAGCCAGTACTAATATTCTGTTAAATATATAGACTTTTCTCCATTTGTATCTATTAATGGAAGTCCGAGTGGATTTAGTTTCCATAATCTAGGGCTAACATATTGTCATCTGAAAGCATAATAGATATCTGGAAGGGTGAATGATTAGACATGATCAGTAGATATTCTGTATCACCTATCAAAGTAAGTAAACCCCAACTTAGCATTGTATACTTCAAGTACTACTAAGCCTTAAAGCTAGTTATACATATTGTATAGTATATATAGATGGGTCCGCGCTAGGTTTCCACAAGCAGGCGTTTCACTCACAGGAAGATTCTATGGAGATTCTACGATGTCACCAGTGCATCTCCAATATCAATCCCGATACCGACCAGCAAAGTTTTTTTCCTTTTCAGGAGAAACAGAACATAGTGAAATACCCAGGGTGTTTAATATTCAGTAAGATTTATTGTACTTACAAACATCCATTGGTAAAAAGCTTATATAGATGCCCGACCCGGGTTTCGCCTTTGCTTCATCGCTGTAACGCCCCAGATGAAGCAAAGGCGAAACCCGGGTCGGGCATCTATATAAGCTTTTTACCAATGGATGTTTGTAAGTATAATAAATCTTACTGAATATTAAACACCCTTGGTATTGCAATATGTTCTGTTTCTCCTGAAAAGGAAAAAAACTTTGCTGGTCGGTATCGGGATTGATATTGGAGATGCACTGGTGACATCGTGGAATCTGCTTGTGGAAACCTAGCGCGGACCCATCTATATGTACTTTGGTTGTTTTTCTGGAGAAGGGACTTACTCCATTTTTGGGACTGCTGCTTTAACCGCTCCTGATATCGCACAGAAACTTTCTTTGTGTCTTATACATATTGTATAGATATATATTAGATTTATTGTATAGCTATATCCCATTCAAAGTAACATAAGGCTACTTTCACAGTCGCGTTTGGTGCGGATCTGTCCTGGATCTGCACAGACGGATCCGTTCAGATAATACAACCGCATGCATCCGTTCAGAACGGATCAGTTTGTATTATCTTTAACATTGCCAAGATGGATCCGTCTTGAACACCATTGAAAGTCAATGGAGGATGGATCCGTTTTCTACTGTGCCAGATCGTGTCATAGAAAAGGATCCGCTCAGAATGCCTCAGTTTGCCTCCGTTCCGTCTCCATTCTTCTTTGAAGGTGGACACCAAAATGCTGCTTGCAGCGTATTGGTGTCCGGCTGACGAAACTGAGCAAAACGGATCCGTCCTGGTACACAATGTAAGTCAATGGGGACGGATCAGTTTGCTCAGGTGTCCGCCTCTAAAGCGGAATGGAGACGGAACGGAGGCAAACTGAGGCATTCTGACAGATCCTTTTCCATTCAGAATGCAGTAGGGCAAAACTGATCTGTTGTGGACCGCTTGTGAGAGCCCTGAAACAGATCTCACAAACGGAAAGCCAAAATGCCAGTGTGAAAGTAGCCTAAACTGAAAGGAAATAAATATTCAGATTGCCTTATTAACAAGAAACAAAACCTGCTCCCTATTCAGGAATAATAATATTAAAACAAACACATTAGAGTAAGTAGTTCGGAAGATAAGTCACTTTTCATGCATCAATTGAGGAACACGATTTTCCCAGGCTGTATATGGGTTTGTCGATCCACCGCAAGGCATCTTTAGGATGGTCAAAGAACTGTATTTCTCCTAAGGCAATTCAGAGTTTGGCTGGATATAGCATAGAGTAGGTAACATTTTTCCGATGACTCGTTCCCTTTAAAAAAGGCCAATAAAGAAAGGCTGTTTTATTTATTTTAATGGGAATTTACATGTGGATCATGAAGTAGTCAGTCCCTGGAACGTGCACTCAATTTAAAAAACACAAATGGGGCAATTTAATATCCCCCCTATGCCAGTTTTCTAGCATTAAAAAAAGTTGTGTTTTCAACTTTTTAAATGCGATTGAAGATAAATCTGGGCACAAGTGGTGATTCTCCATTGCCCTCACCACTTTCCTAGAAGGGGTGTGATGACAGAGGGGCAGGGCTAGGAGGCATGGCACATTTATCATCTTTTATGCCAGTTTTCTGTATGTATTTTTTTTTATGAACCCTAGAATTGTATTTGTTTCTCTTGACATGCCCTAGTTTCATAACAATACACTTATCAACCTGAATATAAGATGCACTTTTTTCCCCAAAAAGTGAAGGAGAAATGGCATTGCGTCATATAAAGCAAATAATAATAAGCGCTTACATTATGGAAGTACTAATTAGTATGCAGGAGGTGCATGGATCGTGCGCTGTTATACTTACCGCTCTCTGGTCTTTGTCTGGGCACTGGGGAGGTGTCCAGTGTCCAAACTGCGTATAGCATCAGGATGCAGTGCATGTAGGCATCAGGTCACAGTGTAGCAAGGGGTTGGAAGAAGAACAGGGATCAGTGAGTGCAGGAAGAGTCAGCTGGATCTTCAGAGTGGCAGCGCCGTCTGCATAAGGAAAGGCATATCTAGATTTTAGTAAGGCTTTTGACACTGTCCCACATAGAAGACTTATCAATAAACTGCAGTCATTGAGCATGGACTCCCATATTGTTGAATGGATTAGGCAGTGGCTGAGTGACAGACAACAGAGGGTTGTAGTCAATGGAGAACATTCAAAACAAGGTCATGTTACCAGTGGGGTTCCACAGGGATCTGTACTGGGACCAATTTTGTTTAATATCTTCATAAGTGATATTGCAAAAGGCCTCGATGGGAAGGTGTGTCTTTTTGCTGATGACACAAAGATATGTAACAGTGTTGATGTTCCTGGAGGGAAACGCCAAATGGAAAAGGATTTAGGAAAACTAGAAGAATGGTCAGAACTCTGGCAACTGAAATTTAATGTGGATAAGTGCAAGATAATGCACCTGGGGCGTAAAAACCCAAGGTCAGAATATAGAATATTTGACACAGTCCTGACCTCAGTATCTGAGGAAAGGGATTTAGGAGTAATTATTTCAGAAGACTTAAAGGTGGGAAGCCAATGTAATAGAGCAGCACGAAATGCCAGCAGAATGCTTGGATGTATAGGGAGAGGTATAAGCAGTAGAAAGAGTGAAGTGCTTATGCCGCTGTACAGAACACTGGTGAGACCTCACTTGGAGTATTGTGCGCAGTACTGGAGGCCATATCTCCAGAAGGATATAGATACTCTAGAGAGAGTTCAGAGAAGAGCTACTAAACTAGTACATGGATTGCAGGATAAAACTTACCAGGAAAGGTTAAAGGACCTTAACATGTATAGCTTGGAAGAAAGAAGAGACAGAGGGGATATGATAGAAACTTTTAAATACATAAAGGGAATCAACTCGGTAAAGGAGGAGAGCATATTTAAAAGAAGAAAAACTACCACAAGAGGACACAGTTTTAAATTAGAGGGGCAAAGGTTTAAAAGTAATAGAAGGAAGTATTACTTTACTGAGAGAGTAGTGGATGCATGGAATAGCCTTCCTGCAGAAGTGGTAGCTGCAAATACAGTGAAGGGGTTTAAGCGTGCATGGGATAGGCATAAGGCTATCCTTCATATAAGATAGGGCCAGGGGCTATCCATAGTATTCAGATATATTGGGCAGACTAGATGGGCCAAATGGTTCTTATCTGCCGACACATTCTATGTTTCTATGTTTCTATGTTTCTATTGTGTGATTGGAGGTCTGATACAGATTGGAGGTCTTATTGGGAGGTATAATAAAGATTGGGGGGTATTTTTTTTTCAGATTTTTCTCTAAAACCTAGGTGTGTCTTATAAAGCAAAAGAAAATGGTAATTAATAAATTCCATTCAGAAAACTATAAAGGGTTATTCTCATCTCAGACAATGGGGGCATATCTATAGCATATGCCCCCAATGTCTGATAGGTGCAAGACCCGCACCCATATCGAGACTGGAGCCCTGAGAACGGAGGAGGGCGCACTGCGCATGCACCCTCTATTCATTTTCTATGGAGCCACCGAAAATAGACAAGTGCTGGCTCGGCTATTTCCGTCTGGCCCATAGAAGTGAATAGGAACGGTGCCTGTTCATGCGCGGTGCGCTTCCATTCAATTCTGGCGGACTGGAGTCAGGGCTCCGTTCCAGATATATATGTGAGGGTCTCAGCGATAGGACCCATACCTATAAGACAATGGGGGCACAACCCCTTTAATGAAAAAAGAAAAGAAAATGACCTGGGCTCAATAGAAGGCACTGGCCACAGCAGTAACATAATAAATGATGAAAACCCAAATGAATCATCCTACCAGACAATACTAATGACACATGAAAATCTGTATGAAATTAATCATTAATTCCATTCACTTCATAGCTATAATTTTAAGGATTATGAACAAAAATGGATAAAAACAGTAGATATAAAATATAATAATGAACATAACAAAAATGGAAACATATGAACTTTTCTTTTGACAGTATAGACGTATAAACAAGCCGTGATTCCCCAGCAGTGCTTTTACCCTGCGATGTCTTCAGGCGGTAGACACAAGCGACAGCTGAGCTTAACAACCAGAATTCTGAGCTGATTGAAGTAGACAGTGAAGAAGCCAGAGTACGTGGATGTTTCACAGAAAGAATATACACCTGCAGCAATAAAGATAGCAGTGGGCACAATGGAAAATATCAAATATGTTTTGCTTAATGCAAGTAGTCATTTAGAGTGCTTGCAGAAAATTATAAGATGAAAAAAGACAAAGGACCACGTGAAATGACTTAAGATGTGAAAAGAATAGTCTAGAAAGTTATTTTCCTCATAAAAATCACAATTAACAAGGCAACATTTTACAGGTGATCTGTCACCACTCTTGAAATGTCTGTTTTAGTAAATACCAGCATACTTCATGGAATACTAATTCTGGATCATCTTTTCTTATGACTCTGTATGTGCTATTCCAATTATTCCTCCTATTAGTTCATAAAATATTTATAAATGGGTGCTACCATTCCTTCATGGCAAAGGGGTATGTCCCTACCAAGTCTGAAACTGATTAGACACAGCAGCATTTGTACAGACCCCCTCCCCCCAACCTGGTAACATGCGGTTATCAATTTATTCACACATTTCTAGCAGTACTAAGGGAGGAACAGTACAACTCTGAGTTCTAAGAATAGATGCTCCAGTATGGCCATTACACAGGGAATACAAATATTTACTAAAACAGGACAAGGGGAGCTGACAAGTCATCTTAACCTCTTAGGAACATATGATGTACAGGTACGGCATGATACCCCGGTACTTAAGGACACAGGACGTACCTGTACGTCATGTGTATTTCCGATCAACGCCGCACGGCTGGCGGTGATAGAAACAGAGTGCCTGCTTAAATCATTCAGCAGGCACTCTGTGAAAATGCCGAGGGGGGTCCTGTGACCCCCCCGTATCGGCGATCGCAGCAAACCGCAGGTCAATTCAGACCTGCGGTTTGCTGCGTTTCCGGCTCATTCGGGTCTCCAGTGACCCGATCACCCGGAATAGGACGGTGATCAGTAGTGTGATAATACACCACCAATCACCATCCTTAGATCCTGAGAGGTGGCGGTGATGCCACCTCTCAGGATCGCATCTGATTGGCTGGGCGAGTGGGAGATTTGAACTGCCGGAGCTCCTCTCTCCCCGCCCATAGACTTCCATGGAGCGAGGAGAGAGAGGAGTCGTCCGGTCTTCTGCCACCAACGTAAGCCTTTTTCAAAAAGTATTTTAGGGATAGTGAGGGAGAGATTAGATTAGGCAGGGATAGTGAGGGAGAGTTAGGGAAGTTTTTCTTTTGGGCTTAGCACCTGGATCGGGTCTCTGGGGTCCACAGCACCCAGCTGTGTGACCCTAGACACCCCAGGGGTGCTGCAGCTTGCTCCCCTATCCCCCCACACACATTTTTGGGGGCGCAAGTGGGTTTTTTTGTGTGCGTGTGCTGACTGTGGCCGGCACTCTTAGCGTCCGGCCAGTGTTAGCGCATCGCCCACCTCACCGCTGATCAGCGAGCTTGAATCTTTTTTTTTCACTTTTTTTAGGCTTTCAATTTATTTTTTATTTTTTTCTGTTAGGTTTAGGGTAAGTACGCGAACGCCCGTGCCCCCACACACATGCACACTAAATAAAGTTTTCCACACACACTCCCCTATGGCTCACTAGACGTTCTCGGTGTCACGGCGGACAGGAACTCAGATACACAGACAACCAAATACACAAGTGTCTAGGCTAGATGCTGGGGACAGGTCACCTCCTAGCACATCCCTGACTTCTCTCCCTATGCTGCTAAGCCCACATTCAGACCTTAATGGTAGATATGAAGTGTCCTCGTGCCTGGACTGCAAACACCCTAGAATCCCTGAGAAGGTGAAAGGGGAGAAGGGGCAGAAGACACACAAATAGCCTAGACCGCAAACAACACAAACAGAAATCAAACTTATCTGAGCTGGAACAGACAATCCTTCCTTCCTTGAATCCAAGGCTAGACTGAAAGCTATAACCCGCACAGCCCTCTGGGATTGAAGGCAATTTAAGCCAATGACCCCACCCAGAGCACCTGAAGGAAGGCGGATCCAGCATGATTCCAAAACAAACAAAAGGTTAGACATGTGCTGCCAATCTGACAGACCTCCGCACACCGTCTGAGCCGGGCATGACAGTACCCCCCCTTCTACGGGTGACCTCCGGGCACCCTGGACCAACCTCATCCGGGTGGGCTCTGTGAAAAGTCCTAACCAGTCGACTGGCGTTGACCTCCAGTGCCGGAACCCACATCCTCTCCTCGGGGCCGTATCCCCTCTAGTGTACCAGATACTGAAGGGAACCCCGAAGAACTCTAGAGTCAAGAATCCTGGAGATATTCGAACTCTAAATTCCCATCGACCAGAACAGGAGGAGGGGGCAATGGCGATGGTTCCACTGGTCTCATATTTTTTCAATAAAGATCTATGGAACACATCATGCATCTTCCAAGTCTGCGGAAGATCCAGTCGAAACGCTACTGGATTGATCAGCGCAGATATTTTGTACGGGCCGATAAATCTTGGACCCAGTTTCCAAGATGGCACTCTCAATTTAATGTTTTTAGTGGACAACCACACCAGATCACCCACACACAGGTCCGGACCAGTCACACGTCTGCTGTCAGCCATTCGCTTATATCTCTCACCCATCGTCTCCAAATTCACTTGTATCCTCCGCCAGATAGAGGATAAGGTAGAAGAAAACCTTTCCTCCTCTGGCATCCCAGAGGAACTAGTCCCAGAAAAGGTACCAAACTGAGGATGAAAACCATATGCGCCAAAAAATGGCGACTTACCCGTGGATTCCTGTCTACGGTTATTCAAAGCAAACTCCGCTAAGGGCAGGAATGAGGACCAGTCCTCCTGATTTTCCGCCACAAAGCACCTCAAGTAGGTCTCCAGGTTCTGATTAGTACGCTCCGTCTGTCCATTCGACTGTGGATAGAAAGCCGAAGAGAACGAAAGTTGAATGCCAAGCTGAGAGCAGAACGCCCTCCAGAACCTGGAGACAAACTGCGTGCCCCTATCAGAAACAACATCCGAAGGAATACCATGCAATCTCACGATATTGTCAACAAAAATTTGTGCAAGAGTCTTGGCATTAGGCAGACCAGTTAACGATATAAAATGAGTCATCTTGCTAAAACGATCAACTACCACCAAAATTACTGTTTTCCCCGAGGAACTCGGCAGATCTGTAATAAAGTCCATGGACAAGTGCGTCCAAGGACGAGACGGAATAGATAAAGGAAGGAGTGAACCAGCCGGTCGAGTATGAGCAACATTAGATCGTGCACAGGTCTCACAAGCTGCCACGTAATCCTCAATGCTCCTACGTAACCCGGGCCACCAGAACCTCCGGGACACAAGGTCACAGGTGGACTTACCACCAGGATGTCCGGCAAGGACAGTATCGTGATGTTCCTTGAAAACCTTGTATCGCAGTTCTTCGGGAGCAAATAACCTCCCTGGGGGACAGGAACCAGGAGCCCCCTCCTGGGCTCCCAACACCTCTATCTCCAATTCGGGATACAGAGCGGAAACCACAACCCCGTCGGCCAAAATCGGAGCAGGATCCTCTGAATCACCTCCCCCAGGAAAACTGCGAGACAACGCATCTGCCTTGATATTTTTGACCCCCGGACGAAAAGTGACAACAAAATTGAACCTGGTAAAAAACAGTGACCATCTAGCCTGTCTAGGGTTCAGACGCTTGGCAGATTGTAGGTAAGCCAAATTCTTATGATCCGTATAAACAGTAACGGGGTGAGAAGCCCCCTCCAACCAGTGATGCCATTCCTCAAAGGCCAATTTTATAGCCAACAACTCTCTATCTCCCACATCATAGTTCCTCTCGGCGACCGAGAGCTTCTTGGAAAAGAAAGCACACGGGACCCATTTGCCAGGAGAGGAACCCTGCGACAGCACCGCTCCCACCCCCACTTCTGATGCATCCACCTCCACCACGAATGGTTGAGACACATCGGGCTGCACCAGAATGGGAGCAGACGCGAAACACTCCTTAATAGTCGAAAAGGCCTGCAATGCCTCCTCCGACCAAACAGAGACATCAGTGCCCTTCTTTGTCATATCAGTCAGAGGTTTAACAATGGTGGAATAGTTTAGAATAAATTTTCTCTAATAGTTAGTAAACCCCAAAAATCGCATCAAAGCTTTCTGATTCTCTGGTCGGTCCCATTCCAGAACCGCCCGGACTTTTTCGGGGTCCATACAAAAACCAGAGTCGGAAAGCAGATATCCCAAAAACGGAAGCTCCTGAACAGAAAACACACATTTTTCCAATTTGGCATATAACTTATTCTCCTGAAGGATCGTCAAAACCTGTCCCACATGATCCTGATGGGTCTTCAGATCAGGAGAGTAAATTAAAATGTCATCCAAGTAAACCACCACGAACCTCCCCACCAAGTGATGAAAAGTGTCATTGACGAATCACTGAAATACCGCTGGCGCGTTCGTCAACCCAAAAGGCATAACCAGATTCTCAAAATGACCCTTGTGCGTGTTGAAGGTCGTCTTCCACTCATCCCCTTCCTTGATTCTGATCAGATTGTAGGCCCCTCTCAAATCCAACTTGGAGAACACCCTGGCACCAACAATCTGATCAAAAAGATCGGAGATCAAAGGAAGGGGATACGGATCCCGGACCATAATATGGTTCAATTCCCGAAAATCCAAACACGGTCTCAGTGATCCATCCTTTTTCTTGACAAAGAAAAAAACCTACTGCCACCGGAGACTTAGATGGCCTAATATGACCTTTTGCCAAACTCTCGGCGATATACTTTCGCATGACCTCTCTTTCAGGTTGGGAAAGATTGTAAAGGCGAGACTTTGGCAACTTAGCTCCTGGGATGAGATTAACTGGACAATCATAGTCACGATGAGGGGACAATTCCTGGGTCCCACCCTCCGAAAAGACATCCGCAAAGTCTGAGAGATATTGAGGTAGAACCGCAGTGGACACCCCTGAGATAGATGTGCCAAGACAATTCTCCGAACAAAACTCTCCCCAACCAATAATTTGTCTTGCCTGCCAATCAATAATTGGATTATGTTTTGTCAACCAAGGTAAACCTAGGACTAAAGGAGCAGGCAAATTCCTCATGACAAAACAAGAAATAAGCTCTACATGTGAATCATCCAACCTCAACTGAATATTATGTGCAATATGAGTGAGACTCCTTCGAGAAAGAGGTGAAGAATCTATTGCAAACACCGGAATCTCCCTTTCCAAAGTGCACGTACTTAGACCCAGATTTTGAAGGAAAAGAAAGTCAATAAGGTTTAGCCCAGCACCACAGTCAATGAATACCTCAACAAAGAATTTTCTTGAGTCTAGCGCCACTATGGCTGGAAGGAGAAAACGAGAATTACAGGGAGCTTGCATATTTGCTTGTTCCACTACTCCATTCACGCTTCCAAGAGTCAGGATGGTTTCTCTTTCTTTCATATCATCACGTGATTTAACATAAGGACAAGCAAAAACAAGATGGTCACTTTTACCACAGTAGTAACATAGTTTATGTAATCTCCTAAAGTTTCTCCTACCAGAACGAAAAGATATCTGACCCAACTGCATGGGTTCCTCCCCTACCCCAGAGTTATAAGTAATATCACCCTGGGCAGCAGGTGAGACAAAACCACATGCAGAAGGGATCCCTTGCACGGAGGGACCCTTACACCTCTCTCTGATACGTCTATCCAACAGTATAGCCAAAGACATTGCATTCTCTGGAGTATCCGGGTACTCATGAAAAGCCAAGGCATCTTTCAACCTTTCAGATAACCCCTGACAAAACTGACTACGTAACGTGGGGTCGTTCCACCCCGACTCAGTAGCCCACCTCCTAAACTCTGTGCAGTAACCCTCTGCAGTATGTTTACCCTGTAGTAAGTTACGCAATTTAGATTCTGCCATCGAGACCCGATCTAGGTCATCGTAAATCAATCCCAGGGCTTTGAAAAGTTCCTCCACCGACCGGAGGGCCAGAGAACCGGGCGGCAGAGAAAAAGCCCAGGATTGCGCGTCCCCTTTAAGCAGAGATATGATCAACCCTCTGATTTTCATCACCTGACGACAATGGACGCAGTCGAAAATACAGTTTGCATGACTCTTTAAAGCAGATAAAATCATCCGCGCCCCCTGTAAATTTCTCGGGAAGAGCGACTTTAGGCTCCCCACCAATTTGACCTGCACCTGATGCCAGAACCCTCTGACACTGTGTGACCGAACTACGCAGATCTGCAACCTCCAGGGATAATCCCTGCATGCGGTCAACCAGTGCATCAATTGACGCCATCACAAAACCGCTCAGTGATGGCAGTCACAGTATGGCGGGTTATAATGTCACGGCAGACAGGAACTCAGATACACAGACAACCAAATACACAAGTGTCTAGGCTAGATGCTGGGGACAGGTCACCTCCTAGCACATCCCTGACTTCTCTCCCTATGCTGCTAAGCCCACATTCAGACCTTAATGGTAGGAATGAAGTGTCCTCGTGCCTGGACTGCAAACACCCTAGAATCCCTGAGAAGGTGAAAGGGGAGAAGGGGCAGAAGACACACAAATAGCCTAGACCGCAAACAACACAAACAGAAATCAAACTTATCTGAGCTGGAACAGACAATCCTTCCTTCCTTGAATCCAAGGCCAGACTGAAAGCTATAACCCGCACAGCGCTCTGGGATTGAAGGCAATTTAAGCCAATGACCCCACCCAGAGCACCTGAAGGAAGGCAGATCCAGCATGATTCCAAAACAAACAAAAGGTTAGACATGTGCTGCCAATCTGACAGACCTCCGCACACCGTCTGAGCGGGCATGACACTCGGCCTAAGAGGCATACGCCCTGCTTGCGTCCGACTCCGAGAGCCCCAGTGAGGACGAGGATGACCCCACTTTCCTCTTGTCATCCACGTCCTCCTCATCATCTAGTGATGATGAGCCCCCAAGGCGGCAGAGACGCCGCTAGGCGGAGCCAGGGGACCCCCATGCCAGGGACCCTGTGGCCAACACTACTAGTTTTCCGGCCCACCAGATAAGTCCACCTGAGCCCCCTACCGGTGAAATTGCATGGTGTACCCCAGAGGATTTTGAGCCTGGGATTCCTGATTTTGTCGGCCAACCAGGAATCCAGATTCCCACAGTGGGCTTCACTGAATATGACCATTTTATTTATTTTTTTCAGTTACCACTTTGTGAATCTGATGGTGGAGCAAACGAACTTGTACACCCAACAGTTCATTGCTCAACACCCGGGCTCCTTTTTGGCTAGGTCCGGTGGCTGGACAGTGCAGCCGAGATGAGGACGTTTTGGGGCCTCGTGCTGCACATGGGGCCTAGTCAAAAAATCCAGTGTCAGGCAGTACTGGAATGGGGACGTCCTCTACCAGACCCCACTCTACTGTATGGCCATGACAAATGCCTGCATTTTGCAGATAATGCAGCATGTCCCCCCCAAGGTGATCCTGCCTATGACCGCCTGTACAAAATCAGGCCAGTCATCGATCACTTCGGGGCCAAATTTTTGGAGGCCTATGTACCTGGAAGGGAGGTCGCTGTTGATGAGTCTCTCATTGCTTTCAAGGGGAGACTCATTTTCCGCTAGTATGTTCCCTCTAAGTGGGCGAGGTATGGCGTGAAGCTGTACAAACTTTTTGAGAGTACCTCAGGGTACACTTACAAGTTTCGTGTGTACGAGGGGCGAGATTCCCATATTGAACACCCAGAATGTCCCCCCACTCTGGGTGTTAGCGGGAAACTTGTGTGGGACCTTATGCACCCACTGCTAGATTAGGGTTACCACCTGTACGTGGATAACTTTTATACTAGTACCCCCTTGTTCCAGTCCCTCGCCGCCAGATCCACGTCCGCTTGTGGGACCGTGCGGAAAAATCAACGCGGCCTCCCTACCCACCCCCTCCAGGTACCTATCCCTAGGGGTGAGACCCGTGCCCTTACCAGTGGAAACCTGTTGCTGGTCAGATATAAGGACAAGAGGGATGTCCTTGTACTAACAACATCACCCCTGTCCCTGTGTGACTTTTATGGAGTTTCTACTCTAGGGGTGCATCAGGGGGCTTTAAATGGGACATGGTGTAAATAAACCAGTCCAGCAAAATCTGCCTTCCAGAAACCATATGGTGTTCCTTTCCTTCTGCGCCCTGCCGTGTGCCCGTACAGTAATTTACAACCACATATGGGGTGTTGCTATAAACTACAGAATCAGGGCAATAAATATTGAGTTTTGTTCGGCTGTTAACCCTTGCTTTGTTACTTGAAAAAATGGATTAAAATGACAAATTTGCCAAAAAATAGAAATTCTGAAATTTCATCTCCATTTGCCAATAACTCTTGTGGAACACCTAAAGGGTTAACAAAGTTTATAAAATCAGTTTTGAATACCTTGAGGGGTATAGTTTCTAAAATGGGGTCATTTTTCAGTGGTTTCTATTATGTAAGCCTCACAAAGTGACTTCAGACCTGAACTGGTCCTTAAAAAGTGGGTTTTGGAAAATGTCAGAAAAATTTCAAGATTTGCTTCTAAACTTCTAAGCCTTGTAACATCCCCAAAAAATAAAATGGCATTCCCAAAATGATCCAAACATGAAGTAGACTTATGGGGAATGTAAATTAATAACAATTTTTGGAGGTATTACCATGTATTATAGAAGTAGAGAAATTGAAACTTGGAAATTTGCTAATTTTTCCAAATTTTTGGTAAATTTGGTATTTTTTTATAACTAAAAATGATTTTTTTAACTCCATTTTACCAGTGTCATGAAGTACAATATGTTATGAAAAAACTATCTCACAATGGCCTGCATAAGTAAAAGCGTTTTAAAGTTATTCACACCTAAAGTGACACTGCTCAGATTTGCAAAAAAATGGCCTGGTCCTTAGGGTGAAAATGAGCCCGGTCCATAAGGGGTTAAAGGAACCTGATGCAAGTGTTTTTCCACTATCTACCTAATTAAAAATGTAGTGAGCATTTAGTATATAGATAATTTATCATTCTGCATTCCTGAAGTGAAATGAGATACAAAGATATTTTACAGTTATGTTCATTTTATAAAATATCTTATTTGTAGCTTGAGAAAAGCGACATTCCTTCTTTGACTCCCTTTTTGCTTGAATCAATATATTTAGGGAATATTTTCATTGCTTGTCAGAACAATATCTTTTCAACGGCAGGTTTTATAATCCTGAAATGTCTTTGTCCACCTATAGTGTAAGGAAGAAAGGTTCTTTGGAGATGGTACATTAAAAGAAATGCACACGAGTCAAGGAACTATAGTCTTATAGATACACTTTAAGGACAAAAGCATTGGGACTACTAAACATTATACCTACAAGAGCCTTTATAATATCCCATTCTAAATCCAAAAACATTAATATGGAGATTGTCCCTCCTTTGTAGGTAAAACAGCTTTAACTCTTAAGAACCCTTTGTACACATTTTTGGAGTGTGTCTGTGGGAATTTTTGCCCATTCACCCAGAAGAGTGTCTGATGTTGGACCAGAAGGCCTGGCTAACAATCTCCGTTCTAGTTCATAACAAAGGTGTTTAATGTGGTTAAGGTCAGAGCTCTGTGTGTGCCAGTCAAGTTCTTCCACACCAACTCACCCAACCACTCCTTTATGCCCTGGTCCAAAATCATGCTGAAGCAAAAGGGTCTTCCCCGAACTGTTTTCACAAAGTTGGAAGTATAAAATTGTCCAAAATGTCTTGGTATGCTGCAGCATTAAGGTTTCCATAGACTTGAACTAATGGACATAGGACAGTCCCTGAAAAACCTCTTAGCATTATCCCTCCTACACCAAACTTTACAGTTCACACAATGCAGTCATGCATGTTAGGTTCTTCTGGCATTTGCCAAACCCAGACTTGCCCTTGAGACTACTAAATAGAGACGCATTTTCACTGCTCTAAAGTCCAGTGTCAGCGTAGTTTACATCACTCCATCTGATGCTTGCCACTGTGATTGGTGATATAATGCTTGCATGCAGCTGCCTGGTGACACTCCGCCCCTCTGTCTCAGCAAAGTCAGCCATGATTGGGAATTTAGGATTTGTTAGGAAAATCATATCCGACAGGAGAAGGAATCAAGATGACTAATAATCCACAAATTACACATCCAATAAAACAGGTATACACAAGGCATACAAAACAGCCTCTAGCTTATTCTTTAATAATGGCCTATCTTGCACTATATAGGCTAAAGAAAAGAGCCCCGTATTTCTTCTTTAAAAAAATAACATGAATTACCATTGCAGCTTAAAGGAGTTGTGCTGTGTTCCTATGGATCCCTGCTACCTGCAAGGCTACATAGGAACTATTGCCTTGATAGCCTCGGATACTTCAGAGGGACCGAGGCTACCACAAAGAACTAAAGGCTCCCCAGATCGTTGCGCAGGGGAGCCGTTCAGGCCCAAGGAGCACAGCTCTCCAGTAAAAAGCTGCCTCAGATGCCCGTTGTCACAACCACAGCATCTCAGGGGTTAAATGTCTGTGATCAGCATTATTGCTGATCACAGATATTTGGCCTGGGTGTCTGCTGTTTAAAACAGGAGAAACACGGCATCTATGTTGCTCACTGCGCTCAGGAGTGGGCACCATTTTTAAAGAATGGACCTCCGCCATACATGTATGACGAAGGGTTAATTCATGGCATAACCACTTTAATAAGAATGTATTATCTTAAATATCATAAGAAATATCAATCCAGTAATATGGAAAAAGAAGTAAAACAAAAATGGCAATTTTTTTTTATAGAAATACACTCACTATATAAATATCCATGCTCTATGTAGATTTATATTACACCAACTGTACAAGATCAAGTAATCTCACTTCATATTTGTGTAAGCCATAACCTCCAAAGTGTATGTGTAAACATTAAGATACTTTATGTCCATCAGGTTATATACACAACATCCTATGACGGGGATCAGCAACCTTCAGCACTCCAGCTGCTGTAAAAACTATAACTTCCCGCATGCACACACAACTCGGCTGTTTTTGTAACTCCCACAAAAGTGAAAGTAGGATTCTGGGAGTTGTAGTTTCAGAACAGCTGGAGTGCCGGAGGTTGCTGATCCCTGTCCTATAACATGTCAATCGTACAAGCAAAGTGATGAATAATGGCATAATTGTTAACGCTGCTACAATAGAAAATGGACAATGCATCTAAAAGCAACATCCTCAAGATACGTCATTGTAAGTGGATGAATAATTAGGACAATAGATGCATTCATGCAACATACTGTAGGGAATAGAAAGACTTGAAAACTACTTGCAAATTAAGCAACAAGAGTCCAGATATGCATACTTGCGCTGAGTAATAGGCCTTTAATTCTAAGAATGTAAACTCTAAATACATTACCCTTTTTAGAACACACATGACTTGTCATATCAAAGCCTGTGTACTGTACTATCTAGAACAAGATTGAAAAATGTTATCAGCTCAGATGTGATAACTGAGGAAGAAAACCAGTATATGGGAGCAGAACATGGAGCTGAAAACACATGGGGGTGGGGTGAATTTATCAAGCCTTGCACACCAAAATTCTGGCTTTAAAAAGTCGCTAAATTTGTGACTTTTTGAGCACCGCAGTGCCACCTAAAGATTCGGGACAGAATTTCAGAGTGGATAACGTTTGTCCTATTTATAAAGTGCGACTTAAAAAAAAGCCACACCAGGAATACTTTTACGGAAATGGGCTCAACCAGATTGCATTTGCGCCTTAGAATTAGAAGCGATTAGTCAGCACCCCAGGATATGATGTGGTGCTCAGCGGTAAAAGGAATCCTTGTAAGTAAGGCCTAGTTCACACGAACGTTTTTTTTGCGGGTGTACGGGCCGTTTTTTTGTGTTCCGTACACGGTATCATTCATTTCAATGGTTCCGCAAAAAAAACGGAATGTGTTCCGTATGCATTCCGTTTCCGTATTTCCGTTCCGTTGAAAGATAGAGCTTGTCCTATATTTGGCCGTAAATCACGGATCGTGGCTCCATTAAAGTCAATGGGTCCGCAAAAAAAAACGGAATGCATACGGAACACATCCGTATGTCATCCGTTTTTTGCGGATCACTAATTTAGAAATACTAGGCCCAGCCTACTTTTGCCATGTGTTCGGTGTTTACAAACTTTGTCAAGAGCACATGTGCAGGTGCTGAAACCGGCTCCAGCCTGTCTGCCTTGCAAGATAGCAGCTTCTCAAGATGGATGCAGAGAAATTGATCCTGCTAATCCAGGAACGTCCATTGCTTTGGGACACTCGAACGGAGGCCTATCACGACCGCATGTGCAAGGAGAGGGCATGGGACGAGGTGACCCGTGACATGTTGCCCAGAGAGTGGGAGAAGGCTAGCTCCTCCAAACGCCGAAAATTAGGTATGCCAACCCATGTTGATGTGTTTTATGTGTAAAATGCCTATAATGTCATTGTTACTTGTCAAGCAGTGGTGTATATTGGAGTCTATTACACAAGCAGGTAAATCAGTATGTGTTTTTTTGAATGTGCACCATGAGGATGTTGTGTAGCACTTGCTTTTTCAATGTCAAAGTGCTCAGCACTATATATTGTTTGATTATTCATCAGCCATGGCCACCTGTGGCTCACCTGCTGTAGTAAAACCTCAATTTTTTAACCATGGCCTGCTGCAGTCTGATATAGATTTCATGTGTGGACATGCTTAGAGGTATACATTTTAACCAGCTTTAGAGCTTCATATTTTGTATCCCTGTAATGTCAAAATATCAAGTCTGAATAATGTTTAAAGGCCTGTTATGATTACCGGGTTACAACAATCCTGCTATCTCGCAGGTTATTCAGCCTATGAAGTTTCAAAATCTCCAGTATATGGTATATTAAATTAAGTATTTTCTGGTTTTAATGTAGTAGTAACCATATTTAGTGATGTGATTTTATACGTGTGATGACATTTTTTAAGTTCCAATTGTTGTTATGTTATATTTCTACAGTCCAGCGCTTAAAGACTCGCTGGCAGTCGTGCCGGGATCAGTTCCGCCGGGAACAAGTTCAGGCCATGGTCAAAAGTGGTGATGGAGGCGTCAGAAAGAAGCCATACATTTATACCCGGCAGCTGGCTTTCTTAAAGCCAGTGCTGGACCTTAGGCCGTGAGTATGAAATGTCTAGATTATTTTGAATGTTTGCTTAGAAATGTCCCCAAATATATTAGTAGTGGCTTATTTATTGAAAAAGATTTTTCATTTTACCAGTAATGTTTTATAGGCTAGTATACAACTAAGGCTGGACTGCACAAGTCAGGTACATGTTGTTAGAATATCTTGTGTGAATATACTGGCCTTGTCACCACAATGATCACTAAAGTATTCCAGCTACCATTGTTTATCCTGATATGACCGGCACAAATGGCTAACATTATAAACAGGTGAGGATAGCGATAAGGGACAACCATCTGTGCAGCTCTATATTACATAATAAGGATCTCCAAACGCCTTTTCAGATTGATTAGTTAGCCTGATAATCAATATGTGACACGTCTAGTGGAGCCATGTCATCCAGTGTGGGTTACGAAATGTGGCTTATATGTTCATACAATGTATATATATATATATATACCAATGTTATTTACATTACTCTCTCATTCCACAGCACCGTTGACAGCCTGGAAGAGCAGAGGAGCCATGAGTCTACGACCAGTGATGAGGAGCGTGTGGCTGCTCCACAGGATTCCCCTTCTCTGGCCACTGAAGAGCCACAACTGTCGCAACCGTTGGATCCGGCAGAGAGGGAGGAGTCCTCTGCTGTGGAGGTTGGGGCTGAGGTTCAGTCGAGCCCCGAACCTTTATTAAGGAGACCACGGTGGAGAAGGGGCGCACCACAGCCTGCCGAACCTGCCTTAAATACTCGAGCCATTGTTGAAAGTCAGGTGCTCGAGTATTTAAGGCAGAGAAGGATTGAGGGCAAGGAAGAACGAATGCTCAGTGGCCTAGCGCCACTTATAGAACCTTTGTCTGCTGAAAAGCAAGATATATTTGTTTCTGTTATGGCTACTGTAGCCAACATTCTAAAAAGCCCTATGGACCCAGTAGAGCTAGTGCGGGCAGTCCATAATGTACATTGTCGGGCTTTAACTATGAGCGTTGGCACATCAGCCCAACCAGGGCCCAGTATATATTACCAGCAGCCCATCCAACAAACTTATTCCCAGCCCCTATTTTCCCAAGAACATGATTTTGCCCCTCGCCCCCCTTGTCCTGTACCAAGGATGCGATACCCACCACCCCCTAATGTGGCTGGCCCTAGCACACAGGGCTCTTTTATGCGGGAATTATCCGAAATTAAATTTTGATGTTATGTTTTGGTTTTGTATTTGATAGCTGAATATGAAGCACTTTTATTTTTACCCTGGAAAATGTTCATTAAAAATATATACAAAGATTACAAAAATCTGTTTCCTTTTATTAGCAGAGCATCAACATTTAAACGGTATACAACATGACATGTTTGAATTACATCACTACACTCCAAACGTCATACACATCTTTTTTTTGGTGAATCATTACAACTCGGGCTGGCAATAAACGTAAAGTCAACGCTGCTCAACCTTCCGCCATCCAGCTGTATAAAAATTACAACTCCAAGCATGCCCTATAAGAGCAATAGAATATCAACCCAGACTGGGAATTGTTGTTTGTATACAGTTGCAGGGACACAGGATGGGCAGACCAGCTTAACCCCAAAAATACATAATCTACATCTATTGGAATCATGTTGTATGTGCTTGAATAATCTCAGATTCCGGGACCTTGGACAGCATCTTTAAAGTCTTCGGCATGCCTAGGGAAAAACAACAAGTTTGGAATAAGTATTGCAACATATGGGTGCGTATGCAATCATAAAATAGGTCCGATTTAATTATGGTTTTTAAGAGGTATTAGAGGGTTGTTGTATACAATCAAATATAAGAGTTTTGTAGTCATGAAAATTGACTAATTTTGCAATTTAGAATACACAAATGTAATTTGACAATTCATACAATATAACCCCAGCCCACAGGCCCACGTCAAGGGTCCTCTTTGTCTTGTGAGTCCCTACACTATCAACATATAACCCCACCACCAAAAAAAGGAAATTACAACTAGGAAAATAAAGTTACTAGGATTACCAGAGTCCAGATTATTTTACACTCTGCCATGAACTACGCCCATCTGCCACGGCACTGCTCCCTCAGGACTTGAAAAATATTCTTCATAGAGGGCCCGAACTGCAAGGGCTGCAGTTCCTGGTCGTCCGTGAAGGGTCTGGTCCAATCCTCCTGAAGAAGAATATGTACCAGATTCCAAATCCTCAACTTCTGAGGGACCATCATTAATCCTGACAAAGTTATGCAGGATCACACACGCTTGAATAACCCGGGTGGCATTCTCCGGTGCCATCTGTAAGGATGACAGGAATACTCTCCACTTCTGTGTGAGTATTCCAAACGCACACTCAACATACCGACGAGCTCTACTCAGCCGATAGTTGAAGATACGTCTGCTGTCATCCAGGTTGCGTCTGGGAAAGGGTCGCATGACATGTGGTGCCAAAGCAAACCCTTCATCAGCCACAATTACAAATGGAGCCGGTGGTCCCGCAGAACCTGGCAGCAATCTGGGCTCTGGTAGGGCAAGCTGGTTGGCTCGAAGTCTCTCACACATTCTGGAAGCACTGAAAATGCACGCATCTGCAGTGCTCCCATATGCCACAATATCCACAATTATAAACTTGTAATTACTGTCAGCCGAGGCCATTAGCACAACAGAGAAATACTGTTTATAATTGTAGTACAGGGACCCTGAATGAGGCGGCTTCTTAACACGAATGTGTTTGCCATCCAGTGCCCCAATGCAGTTTGGAAACTGCGCATCACCATAAAAATCCTCAGCAATTCGGATCCAATCCTCAGCCTTGGGCTCTGGCATCACCGCTTCCCTGAGTCGCTGCCAAATCACATCACATGTTTGACGAACTATCATAGAAATCGTCGAAACTCCCAGCAGGAACTCAAAATGCAGAGATACAAATGAATTCCCTGTTGCCAAGAATCTGAAAAACAAAAAGAAAGAAAGATTATATACTATTTACATTTACAACTAATATAACCAAAGTGGTTGGTCACCCGCTCAGTAAATATGTATAGGTGCTAGTCGTCTAGCCTGAATCACCCAGTCAGATAAAATGGCAAATTGAAAAATAGTACTGTAGACGTGCACTCTATATCTACATGTGTGTGTCTCCTGGTATAGAGTGCCCGTCTACAATACTATTTCTCTATTTTACATTTAAACATTTGGTGCAACACTATGACACATATAACAAAATGATAACATTAATAACATGTAATACTAAGCACATTCTATAAAATAAACGATGCATACCTCAACGTGACGATGAGCCGCTCCTCTGGAGAAATGCAGCGCCTCATATTAGTGTCCTGGTAGGTGAGGCCAGGGCGCAGAGTCGCTAGCAACAAGTCAAAGCTGTTCACAGACATACGACAATACCGATGAAATTTATCAGGATGCTGTCGCAGATCCATGTACAGCGTGTGGAAATGACCCTTCCTGTGCCGCTGAGAGACAGTAGGGTGAACCCACTGCCTCCTCCTCCTCGGTTCCACGTTCTGCAGAGTTGGCTGCGGTTCGAAGTCCCGAGAAAGCAGCCAGCACAAGAGAACCAGTTCCTACTCAGCCATGATACAGCAGAAAATTGTAGCCAGAAACCAATGTCTGCCAAACACAGGATTCCAAATACGCTCTGATGAAGCTGATGAAAATGGAGTCACAACTATCACATGACCAAGTTAAATAGGGGGAGTAAAAAAGGGATGTGTCCTAAACTGATGATGTCCAACCTTTTCTATTCCGTTTCTGATCCGCAAAAAACAGAATGGAAACGGAAACCATACGGCTATTCTTTGCGGACATACGGAACGGAAACGGAAACACAACGGAAGTCACAAACGGACCAACGGATCCGTTTAAAACAGACCGCAAAAAACTATAAAAGCCATACGTTCGTGTGAACTAGGCCTAAATGTGTACAGGGAGTGCAGAATTATTAGGCAAGTTGTATTTTTGAGGATTAATTTTATTATTGAACAACAACCATGTTCTCAATGAACCCAAAAAACTCATTAATATCAAAGCTGAATATTTTTGGAAGTAGTTTTTAGTTTGTTTTTAGTTTTAGCTATTTTAGGGGGATATCTGTGTGTGCAGGTGACTATTACTGTGCATAATTATTAGGCAACTTAACAAAAAACAAATATATACCCATTTCAATTATTTATTTTTACCAGTGAAACCAATATAACATCTCAACATTCACAAATATACATTTCTGACATTCAAAAACAAAACAAAAACAAATCAGTGACCAATATAGCCACCTTTCTTTGCAAGGACACTCAAAAGCCTGCCATCCATGGATTCTGTCAGTGTTTTGATCTGTTCACCATCAACATTGCGTGCAGCAGCAACCACAGCCTCCCAGAAACTGTTCAGAGAGGTGTACTGTTTTCCCTCCTTGTAAATCTCACATTTGATGATGGACCACAGGTTCTCAATGGGGTTCAGATCAGGTGAACAAGGAGGCCATGTCATTAGATTTTCTTCTTTTATACTCTTTCTTGCCAGCCACGCTGTGGAGTACTTGGACGCGTGTGATGGAGCATTGTCCTGCATGAAAATCATGTTTTTCTTGAAGGATGCAGACTTCTTCCTGTACCATTGCTTGAAGAAGGTGTCTTCCAGAAACTGGCAGTAGGACTGGGAGTTGAGCTTGACTCCATCCTCAACCCGAAAAGGCCCCACAAGCTCATCTTTGATGATACCAGCCCAAACCAGTACTCCACCTCCACCTTGCTGGCGTCTGAGTCGGACTGGAGCTCTCTGCCCTTTACCAATCCAGCCACGGGCCCATCCATCTGGCCCATCAAGACTCACTCTCATTTCATCAGTCCATAAAACCTTAGAAAAATCAGTCTTGAGATATTTCTTGGCCCAGTCTTGACGTTTCAGCTTGTGTGTCTTGTTCAGTGGTGGTCGTCTTTCAGCCTTTCTTACCTTGGCCATGTCTCTGAGTATTGCACACCTTGTGCTTTTGGGCACTCCAGTGATGTTGCAGCTCTGAAATATGGCCAAACTGGTGGCATGTGGCATCTTGGCAGCTGCACGCTTGACTTTTCTCACTTCATGGGCAGTTATTTTGCGCCTTGGTTTTTCCACACGCTTCTTGTGACCCTGTTGACTATTTTGAATGAAACGCTTGATTGTTCGATGATCACGCTTCAGAAGCTTTGCAATTTTAAGAGTGCTGCATCCCTCTGCAAGATATCTCAATATTTTTGACTTTTCTGAGCCTGTCAAGTCCTTCTTTTGACCCATTTTGCCAAAGGAAAGGAAGTTGCCTAATAATTATGCACACCTAATATAGGGTGTTGATGTCATTAGAACACACCCCTTCTCATTACAGAGATGCACATCACCTAATATGTTTAATTGGTAGTAGGCTTTCGATCCTATACAGCTTGGAGTAAGACAACATGTATAAAGAGGATGATGTGGTCAAAATACTCATTTGCCTAATAATTCTGCACGCAGTGTATGAATACCACAGCACTCATAAATTATGCTTAAATATGTCTTTGTTTTATGAAAGGCACTCCATACCAGACACGATTATAGGCCGTGGCTGTTCTTTCGGTCTAACCTTAGACCTTCTTCACGGCCATGTGGTATGCAGATGGGAAAACACGGCATCAGAACTGATGAGAATGGAGCGTGATACAATCACAAAATGAGAATTCAAAGAAATGCAATTTTGAGGGGAATGGTATATTTAGGGTACTTTTACACTTGCGTTAGAGGATTCTGGCAGGCAGTTCTGTTGCCAGATCTGCCTGCTGGATCCAGAAATCCGTATGCAAACGGATAGCATTTGTTTCCGGATCCGGATGACAAATGCATGAAATACCGGATCAGTCTCTTCCGTGTCATCTGGAAAAACGTATCCGGTATTTATATTTTTCGCATTTTTAAAGGTCGGGAAACGGGATCCATTTTTCCTGAACATTTGGTACTGGATCCAGCATTAATACATTTCAAGTGTACCGGAATTTTGGCCGTAGAAAATACCGCAGCATGCTGCAGTATTTTCTACGGCCAAATACCGTAAGAGTGACTGAACTGAAGAAATCCTGATGCATACTGAATGGAATGCTCTCCATTCAGAATGCATTAGGATAAAACTGAAGAGTTTTTTTCCGGTATTGTGCCGCTGTGATGGAACTCAATACCGGAAAACTTTAACGCTAATGTGAAAGTATCCTTAGTGTATATTCCCAGGAGGCTGGCTTCAAAACTCCCTATTTTTACAGTAAAGTTTAAACTAGAATATAATTTTTGTACAGTTCTGATTATTATCAACCTTCTTCAGAAATAAGTATGATGTACTAATTTTGTATCATTAGAATATTTTAATAGCATGTTCCAATACATTCAACAAACAGAACATATATGTAGTCATAAACCTAATGGCTTGGACAGGATTAAAGACATTCTTCCCTTATTCTTGGTGACACAACCTTTGGCAACAATAGCGGCCTCCAATGTTTGTTTTTTTGTGGAGCTTTCTGAATCTGTCTGCTGGTAGTTTTTTCCACTGCACTTCTTTCAAGATCTTAAATCTTAGTAAGGTTCCTTTTCCTAATAGATTTCAGCATTCTCCAAAGATTTTCAATTGGGATTGAGATCATGACTCATTGCTGGTCAGTTTAAAATAGTCAATTTTTCCTTCTTAACCATTCTTGTGTACTTATGTGCAGCTGTAGGACTCATTTTGACTCACATTTGAAATTTTGCTGTTGCTAAAACACATTCAAAGCCTCCAGTCTCAGAGGCAACACCACAATATTATGGATCCTTCACCATGTTTCACTGCAGGTTGGGTACACTTTTCTTTACAGGCTTCATTTCGTCATCTATAAATATAATGCTGGTATGTATTGTCAGAAAACTGTACTTTTGAACTGTCTATTGCGGTTTGTCTATGTAATCTTTGACGGTTTAGCTGCTCTTGTTTAAGTATTTCTCTAAAGGGAACCTGTCACTAGAGATGGCCTTGCGGTTCGCCTGGCGGTCGTTTTGCAGCAAACTTTGCGTGTTCGCGATTCGCTGAACATGCGAACATATGGAGAAATTTGCGCCCGCCATATTCTTTTACATTGTGAAGAACTTTGACCCATGACACATCCATCAGGTGGTACAGGACAGCCAATTGAGACGTTTCAGCACATGGACATACCCCCTACCTTATAAATAAACCTGATCTGGCCGCCATTTTACATTCAGTGTTTTGCCAGTGTAGGGGGAGGTTGCCGTGTGGAGCAGGGACAGGCTGTTAGGGACATCAAACGCTAGCTAATAGGGCCACAAGTCATTTTAAGGACTGATATAGATGTGCTATCTATATGTGTGATACACAGAGGGGTGCGATATACTTATACTTTTATCATGAGTCAAAAACACATAGATCTATATAGTGATCACCTGGAAGTCAGGGGCCTAGGGGCTTACTAGAGCCATTTTTATATAGGGTAAGGTTCCGGACGGGGTCGCTCTTATCAGGGCGGATGGTCTATGGTTAGGCTATCAGAGCCAGAATAGCACCCCCCTGTAGGGCAATATCAGGGACAGTTCTTTGCCCACCCTGTCCTTTAATACCACGCCAAAAAATAATTGTGGAATCGCACTCACCAGATCTTGAGGTCATCCGGAATGCAACAGCCTACCTGGAGTCCAAGATTCATCAGGGCTCCTGCGTAACAAGTCCCAGAAAAGAAGATGGAGGCAGCATGTCCGGTAAAAAACCCACATCATCATCTAGCCCAGGGATAGATGTTTTTTGCTTTCCCTCCGGGATTCATGGATGTGCACTGGAGCCCCCCGGATTGTGGTAGGACATATGGTTTCTCATTTGGTGCCGCCAAGCACCTGATTTAGTGCTGCCAAGCACTTGTTACTGCCTACCACATCTATGCTTTTTGCTTAAAGTAGTTCTGCACTTTGTTTTAACTAATGATCTATCCTCTGGATAGATCATCAGCATCTGATCGGTGAGGGTCCGACACCCGGGACCTCCACCGATTAGCTGTTTGAGAAGGCAGCGGCGATTCAGCAGCGCCGCGGTCTTCTCGCTGTTTAACGCTGGCCGAGTGACGTCACGACTAGTATCAACTAGCGTGGGCGGGGCTAAGCTCTGTTCACTTGAATGGAGCTTAGCCCCGCCCACGCTAGTTGATACTAGTCGTGACGTCACTGGGCCAGCGGTAAACAGTGAGAAGGCTGCGCCACTGCCTTCTCAAACAGCTGATCGGCGGGGGTCCTGGGTGTCGGACCCCCGCCGATCAGATGCTGATGATCTATCCAGAGGATAGATCATTAGTTAAAGCAAAGTGCAGAACCCCTTTAACTTTAATAATTGAATTTATTTTCATTTTGAGGGATATCTTTTCCATTCACACGTCCGCAAAAGGGGTCCGCAAAATTCACACGTCCGCAAAAATGCGGAACGGGTGCAGACCCATTCATGTTCAATGGGGCCGGAATGTGCTGTCCGCATCCGCCTTTGCGGATCCGCACTTCCACATGTGTGCTTCCGTTTCCACAAAAAAATAGAACATGTTCTATTCTTGTCCGCAATTGCAGACAAGATTAGGCATTTTCTATTATAGTGCCGGCGATGTGCGGTCCACAAATTGCGGAATGCACATTGCTGGTGTCCGTGTTTTGCGGATCCGCAAAACACTTACGGACGTGTGAATGGACCCTAATAGTAAAATTATTAAAGGTTACGTTTTTTCTTTATGTATATTCTAATGGATTGCCTTCCTTGTACAATGTTATAATATACTTTCTATGTTAGAAAGTATATTATAGTGCATTTGTATTGTGCGGCAGTTGTGTGCGGTTCTGCTGTGATACTGCAGGTATATAGAGGGACAAGCGTTATTGGAACAAATCATTTCTACTGGTGTGATATACCAGTCGTCCCACAAAAAAACTGATTGAAGCGGGGTGTTATATAACAATATACTTTCGTTATAGTGCATTTGGGGACTGTATAGTGCATTTGCGCATGCGCAAAAATTATATTGCCGATATTTTGCATTGAAAAAAATAATAAATGGAGATTGCAATTTCAAATAATACATCTGGTATGTCACTGTCCATGTTGTGGGACTATTTGTGCACTTCTAGTAATTATTTCTTGGCTGCAAATATGAGCTGAAGGTTTTTCAGGTTCGCCTGCTATTAGAATGAGTGGGACCCGTGGCGAACTTGCTATTCACGAACATTTGATCGGGTTCGCGAACCATCCCGGCAGATGTTCGTCCAGCACTACCTGTCACGATGAAATGCAGTGTAATCTGCAGGCAGCATGTAAAAAGAGCAGGAGGAGCTCAGCAGACTGATGAATAGTTTTGTTGGAAAAGATTCTGAAAAATATTTATTTTCTACATTTAAGTCTCCTGCTTATTCTGACTTCAATTGTACAATCAGACTAACTCATCAGTGACTGACAACAACCTTATCTGTACAGACACTTAAACAGAGAATGTTATCCATTACTGATGACAGTACCTGTGTACAACAGAGCTCTTGAAAGCAGACTTACATAAATGTATAAATTACAAGTTTTGCTGAATCTTTTCCCACAAAACGACATATTAATATGCTCAGCTCTTCCTGCTCTATAACATGCTGATATAGCAGACAACACTGCGTTTCATGAGGACAGGTTCTCTTTAAGGAAATGGTCCTCCTTAGGCCTCATGCACACTACCATATCAGTTTTGTGGTTCACAAATCGTGGATGTGAAAAACATGGATCCCAGTTGTGTGCATGCCAGAATTTTTTTGCTCCTGTAGAAATGTCCGATCCCTGTTCACAAAACAGACAAAAGTAGGACATGTTCTATCTTTTTTGCGGGGCCACGGAAAGGACATACCGATTCATTTTTAAAGCCCTATTGAAATTAATGAGTCCGATTCTGATCCGCAAAAATGGGGATCGTGTGCATAAGGCTTTAGACTTCGCTGAAAGTAGAGTGTGCGGCGCATGGTGCAGGTTGAAACCTTCGCTCCAGATGTCTGCATCTCAGCCTGAAGTTCTTTAAATATGGTATGGGGTTTCTTTGCTACATTTTGAACCACCATTTATAGGGTCCTCTCATCAAGTTTCCTCTTTCAACCAGGTCCTAGACTGTTCCATGAGAAGCGAACTTCTTGAGAACATTTTGAGCTGCCGAAGCTGGGACACTAAGATCTCTTTAGATTATCTTGGACCTTTGGCAACAACCCTTGCACAGGTCACAGAGCATGCCTAGAAAAAGTTCTCATATAAGTCAATGAGGTCTCCTCTAGACCATCGCGTCTATGGCCCATGTGGCTGCTGTAAAGCATTTTTCTTAATGTTATTAATAATAGCTCAGGCAAGATGGCAGCCATCATTATCAGGTTCATGAAATAGAATAAATATATCTGTAATCAGAAAATAAAAACTGATATAATATTTGTTGCTATCTGGTTTTATCTGGCAGAAAAAAAAATTGTTCCTTTAAGGCCTCATGCACACGACAGTATTTTTTCACGGTCCGCAAAACGGGGTTCCGTTGGTCCGTGACCGTTTTTTCGTCCGTGAGTCTTCCTTGATTTTTGGAGGATCCACGAACATGAAAAAAAAGTCGTTTTGGTGTCCGCCTGGCCGTGCGGAGCCAAACGGATCCGTCCTGACTATTACAATGCAAGTCAATGTGGACGGATCCGTTTGACGTTGACACAATATGGTGCAATTGCAAACGGATCCGTCCCCCACTGACTTTTAATGTAAAGTCAGGAGTTAATATACCATAGGATCTGAGTTTTCTCCAATCCGATGGTATATTTTAACTTGAAGCGTCCCCATCACCATGGGAACGCCTCTATGTTAGAATATACCATCGGATTTGAGTTAGATCGTGAAACTCAGATCCGACAGTATATTCTAACACAGAGGCGTTCCCATAGTGATGGGGACGCTTCAAGTTAGAATATCCTACGAACTGTGTACATGACTGCCCTCTGCTGCCTGGCAGCACCTGATCTCTTATAGGGGGCTGTGATCCGCACAATTAACCCCTCAGGTGCCGCACCTGAGGGGTTAATTGTGCGTATCATACCCCCCTGTAAGAGATCAGGTGCTGCCAGGCAGGAGGGGGCAGACCCCACCTCCCTCCCCTGTATTACATTCATTGGTTGCCAGTGCGGCCTCCCCTCTCCCCTTCCTAATTAAAATCACGTTCCGAATCCCCCATCATTGGTGGCCAGTGCGGCCTCACCTCTCCCCCCCTAGTTAAAATCACGTTCCGAATCCCCCATCATTGGTGGCCAGTGCGGCCTCACCTCTCCCCCCCCCTAATTAAAATCACGTTCCGAATCCCCCATCATTGGTGGCCAGTGCGGCCTCACCTCTCCCCCCCCAAGTTAAAATCACGTTCCGAATCCCCCATCATTGGTGGCCAGTGCGGCCTCACCTCTCCCCCCCCCCCAAGTTAAAATCACGTTCCGAATCCCCCATCATTGGTGGCCAGTGCGGCCTCACCTCATCCCCCCCCCCCCCAAGTTAAAATCACGTTCCGACTCCCCCATCATTGGTGGCCAGTGCGGCCTCACCTCTCCCCCCCCCCCCAAGTTAAAATCACGTTCCGAATCCCCCATCATTGGTGGCCAGTGCGGCCTCACATCTCCCCCCTAGTTAAAATCACGTTCCCCCATCATTGGTGGCAGTGGAGAGTTCCGATCAGTCCCAGTTTAATCGCTGGGGCTCCGATCGGTAACCATGGCAACCAGGACGCTACTGCAGTCCTGGTTGCCATGGTTACTTAGCAATTTTTAGAAGCATTATATAGGGAGTGCAGAATTATTAGGCAAGTTGTATTTTTGAGGATTAATTTTATTATTGAACAACAACCATGTTCTCAATGAATCCAAAAAACTCATTAATATCAAAGCTGAATATTTTTGGAAGTAGTTTTTAGTTTTAGCTATTTTAGGGGGATATCTGTGTGTGCAGGTGACTATTACTGTGCATAATTATTAGGCAACTTAACAAAAAACAAATATATACCCATTTCAATTATTTATTTTTACCAGTGAAAAATATAACATCTCAACATTCACAAATATACATTTCTGACAGTCAAAAACAAAACAAAAACAAATCAGTGACCAATATAGCCACCTTTCTTTGCAAGGACACTCAAAAGCCTGCCATCCATGGATTCTGTCAGTGTTTTGATCTGTTCACCATCAACATTGCGTGCAGCAGCAACCACAGCCTCCCAGACACTGTTCAGAGAGGTGTACTGTTTTCCCTCCTTGTAAATCTCACATTTGATGATGGACCACAGGTTCTCAATGGGGTTCAGATCAGGTGAACAAGGAGGCCATGTCATTAGATTTTCTTCTTTTATACCCTTTCTTGCCAGCCACGCTGTGGAGTACTTGGACGCGTGTGATGGAGCATTGTCCTGCATGAAAATCATGTTTTTCTTTAAGGATGCAGACTTTTTCCTGTACCACTGCTTGAAGAAGGTGTCTTCCAGAAACTGGCAGTAGGACTGATTTTTCTAAGGTTTTATGGACTGATGAAATGAGAGTGAGTCTTGATGGGCCCGTGGCTGGATTGGTAAAGGGCAGAGAGCTCCAGTCCGACTCAGACTACTGCCAGTTTCTGGAAGACACCTTCTTCAAGCAGTGGTACAGGAAGAAGTCTGCATCCTTCAAGAAAAACATGATTTTCATGCAGGACAATGCTCCATCACACACGTCCAAGTACTCCACAGCGTGGCTGGCATCCTCAACCCGAAAAGGCCCCACAAGCTCATCTTTGATGGTACCAGCCCAAACCAGTACTCCACCTCCACCTTGCTGGCGTCTGAGTCGGACTGGAGCTCTCTGCCCTTTACCAATCCAGCCACGGGCCCATCAAGACTCACTCTCATTTCATCAGTCCATAAAACCTTAGAAAAATCAGTCTTGAGATATTTCTTGGCCCAGTCTTGACGTTTCAGCTTGTGTGTCTTGTTCAGTGGTGGTCGTCTTTCAGCCTTTCTTACCTTGGCCATGTCTCTGAGTATTGCACACCTTGTGCTTTTGGGCACTCCAGTGATGTTGCAGCTCTGAAATATGGCCAAACTGGTGGCAAGTGGCATCTTGGCAGCTGCACGCTTGACTTTTCTCAGTTCATGGGCAGTTATTTTGCGCCTTTGTTTTTCCACACGCTTCTTGCGACCCTGTTGACTATTTTGAATGAAACGCTTGATTGTTCGATGATCACGCTTCAGAAGCTTTGCAATTTTAAGAGTGCTGCATCCCTCTGCAAGATATTTCACTATTTTTGACTTTTCTGAGCCTGTCAAGTCCTTCTTTTGACCCATTTTGCCAAAGGAAAGGAAGTTGCCTAATAATTATGCACACCTAATATAGGGTGTTGATGTCATTAGACCACACCCCTTCTCATTACAGAGATGCACATCACCTAATATGCTTAATTGGTAGTAGGCTTTCGAGCCTATACAGCTTGGAGTAAGACAACATGCATAAAGAGGATGATGTGGTCAAAATACTAATTTGCCTAATAATTCTGCACGCAGTGTACTTACCTGCGAGCTGCGATGTCTGTAACCGGCCGGGCGCTCCTCCTACTGGTAAGTGAAAGGTCTGTGCGGAGCATTGCTTATAGCACAGACCAGTCACTTACCAGTAAGAGGAGCGCCGGCCGGTCACAGACATCGCAGCTCGCAGGTAAGTATAATGCTTCTAAAAATTGCTAAGTAACCATGGCAACCAGGACCATGAACACCGTCAAAAAATAAAATGAAAACTGTGCTAAAAAAAAAACACATTTTTTTGTCACCTTACATCACTACAAGTGCAACACCAAGCAAACAAAAAGGCGTTTGCCCCCCAAAACCTCATCCTGCAAAAAATGAGCCTCTACCTAAGACTATCACCCCAAAAAAAAAAAAAAAAAATATGGCTCTCAGAATATGGAGACACTAAAACATCATTTTTTTGTTTGTGTAAAACTTAAGTAAATAAAAAAAAGTATACATATTAGGTATTGCCGCATCCATAACAACCTGCTCTATAAAAATACCACATCACCTAACCCCTCAGATGAACACCGTAAAAAATAAAAAAATAAAAACTGTGTCGAAAAAGCAATTTTTTGTCACCTTATATCACAAAAAGTGTAATAGCAAGCGTCATATGCACCCTAAAATAGTACCAATTAAACCGTCATCGCATACAGAAAAAAAATTAGCCCCTACACAAAGACAGTCGCCCAAAAAATAAAAAAAACTACGGCTTTCAGAATGTGGAGACACTAAAAAAATCCTTTTTTTTTTAAAAACGCTTTATGTAAAACTGAAACAAACCCAAAAAAGTTGTCATATTTGGTATTGTCGCATCCGTAACAACCTGCTCTATAAAAATACCACATGATCTAACTTGTCAGATGAACGTTGTAAATAACAAAAAATAAAAACTGTGCCAAAACAGCTATTTTTTACCTTGCCTCACAAAAAGTGTAATATAGAGCAACCAAAAATCATATGTACCCTAAAATAGTTCCAACAAAACTGCCACCTTATCCCGTAGTTTCCAAAATAGGGTCACTTTTTTGGAGTTTCTACTTTAGGGGTGCATCAAATGGGACATGGTGTCAAAAAACCAGTCCAGCAAAATCTGCCTTCCAAAAACCATATGGCGTTCCTTTCCTTCTGCGCAATACCGTGTAACCGTACAGCAGTTTAGGACCACATATGGGGTGTTTCTGTAAACTACAGCATCAGGGCCATAAATATTGAGTTTTGTTTGGCTGTTAACCCTTGCTTTGTAACTGGAAAAAATGGATTAATATGGAAAATCTGCCAAAAAAGTGAAATTCTGAAATTTCATCTCCATTTTCCATTAATTCTTGTGGAACACCTAAACGGTTAACAAAGTTTGTAAAATCAGTTTCAAATACCTTGAGGGGTTTAGTTTATAAAATTGGGTCATTTTTAGGTGGTTTCTATTATGTAAGCCTCACAAATTGACTTCAGACCTAAACTGGTCCTTAAAAAGTGGGTTTTGGAAATTTTCGGAAAAATTTCAAGATTTGCTTCTGAACTACTAAGCCTTCTAACGTCCCAAAAAATAAAATGGCATTCACAAAATGATCCAAACATGAAGTAGACATATGGGGAATGTAAAGTAAAAACTATTTTTGGAGGTATTACTATCTACACTGCTCAAAAAAATAAAGGGAACACAAAAATAACACATCCTAGATCTGAATTAAATATTCTTCTGAAATACTTTGTTCTTTACATAGTTGAATGTGCTGACAACAAAATCACACAAAAAAATAAAATGGAAATCAAATTTCTTAACCCATGGAGGTCTGGATTTGAAGTCACCCTCAAAATTAAAGTGGAAAAACACACTACAGGCTGATCCAACTTTGATGTAATGTCCTTAAAACAAGTCAAAATGAGGCTCAGTAGTGTGTGTGGCCTCCACGTGCCTGTATGACCTCCCTACAACGCCTGTGCATGCTCCTGATGAGGTGGCGGATGGTCTCCTGAGGGATCTCCTCCCAGACCTGGACTAAAGCATCTGCCAACTCCTGGACAGTCTGTGGTGCAATGTGACGTTGGTGGATAGAGCGAGACATGATGTCCCAGATGTGCTCAATTGGATTCAGGTCTGGGGAACGGGCGGGCCAGTCCATAGCATCAATGCCTTCGTCTTGCAGGAACTGCTGACACACTCCAGCCACATGAGGTCTAGCATTGTCTTGCATTAGGAGGAACCCAGTGCCAACCGCACCAGCATATGGTCTCACAAGGGTCTGAGGATTTCATCTCGGTACCTAATGGCAGTCAGGCTACCTCTGGCGAGCACATGGAGGGCTGTGCGGCCCTCCAAATAAATGCCACCCAACACCATTACTGACCCAATGCCAAACCGGTCATGCAGGAGGATGTTGCAGGCAGCAGAACGTTCTCCACGGCATCTCCAGACTCTGTAACGTCTGTCACATGTGCTCAGTGTGAACCTGCATCATCTGTGAAGAGCACAGGGCGCCAGTGGCGAATTTGCCAATCTTGGTGTTTTCTGGCAAATGCCAAACGTTCTGCACGGTGTTGGGCTGTAAGCACAACCCCCACCTGTGGACGTCGGGCCCTCATATCACCCTCATGGAGTCTGTTTCTGACCGTTTGAGCAGACACATGCACATTTGTGGCCTGCTGGAGGTCATTTTGCAGGGCTCTGGCAGTGCTCCTCCTGTTCCTCCTTGCACAAAGGCGGAGGTAGCGGTCCTGCTGCTGGGTTGTTGCCCTCCTACGGCCTCCTCCACGTCTCCTGATGTACTGGCCTGTCTCCTGGTAGCGCCTCCATGCTCTGGACACTACGCTGACAGACACAGCAAACCTTCTTGCCATAGCTCGCATTGATGTGCCATCCTGAATAAGCTGCACTACCTTAGCCACTTGTGTGGGTTGTAGACTCCATCTCATGCTACCACTAGAGTGAAAGCACCGCCAGCATTCAAAAGTGACCAAAACATCGGCCAGGAAGCATAGGAACTGAGAAGTGGTCAGGTCACCACCTGCAGAACCACTACTTTATTGGGGGGGTCTTGCTAATTGCCTATAATTTCCACCTGTTGTCTATCCCATTTGCACAACAGCATGTGAAATTGATTGTCACTCAGTGTTGCTTCCTAAGTGGACAGTTTGATTTCACAGAAGTGTGATTGACTTGGCGTTACATTGTGTTGTTTAAGTGTTCCCTTTATTTTTTTGAGCAGTGTATTATGAAAGTAGAGAAATTGAAATTTGCTAATTTTTCAACATTTTTGGTAAATATGGTATTTCTTTTTTTTTTATAAATAAAAAAGATTTTTTTTTACTCAAGTTTACCACTGTCATGAAGTACAATACATGACAAGAAATTTGCACAAATGGCCTGGTCCTTAAGGTGTAATATGGCAGGGTCCTGAAGGGGTTAAACTGCATTTTCCCCTAAAAATTACTAAATGTACAGCCTTGACATTGTGAGAGAGAAAAAAACTGTCTGGAGCATTGAGGGAAGGAAAAAGGAGAGAAAGACCTTGTTTTACACACAACAATCACTGAGCTCTAAACGTGCAACAACACAAAGCAGGCATGTTAGAGAAAGCAGTACTGAAGCTAAAAGGTATACTTAGACAGTGCATATTACGCATAGGTTTTACTGCAGAAAAGTGGCTGCGCAATACAGCACCAGCAAAGTGAATGCGATTTGCCAAATTTCATGTACATTTTGGGTATTTTGTACTCAAGGACATCGGCCTGCGAAGCGACTTTTAAAATCCATTGCATGTCAATCATTTCTCAGTAGCCGATGTATTGTGGTTTCCCCTCACCAAAACTAAGATAAATAAAGCAAATTTATGTGCAGTCACATGTTTAATGCAAATTATCTGCATACAAATCTGCACTTAGTGCAGGTACCCAAAATAAGCATTAGAGAAATCAACCAGAAATGCATAGGCCTTAGGGTACTTTTACACTAGTGTGTTCCGGTACTCGTCATAGGGACTCAATACCGGAAAAAAACGCATCAGTTTTACCCTAATGCATTCTGAATGGAAAGCAATCCGTTCAGTATGCATCAGGATGCCCTCCCTTCAGTCCCTTTTACGGTATTTTCTCCGGCCAAAATTCCGGAACACTTGCATTAATTTCCATTGAAATGTATTAATGTCGAATCCGGTACCAAGTGTTTCGGAAAAACGGATCCGGTTTCCCGATCTGCGCATGTGCAGACCTTTAAATCTGTGAAAAAAAAGTAAATACCGGATCTGTTTTTCCGGATGACACCAGAGAGACGAATCCGGTATTGCAATGCATTTGTCAGACGGATGCGCATCCGGATACAAATGATATCGGTTTGTATACGGATTTCCGTATCCAGCAGGCATTTCCAGCAACGGAACTGCCTACCGGATTCTTCTAACACTAGTGTGAAAGTACCCTTAGAGGTATTCTGACTTTAAGGATTACATTTTTTTATTTAGACAATAGGATGTGGAACAAACTTCTAATTTACGTTTTTTTAAAATTTATTACATCTGTGCATTTGCCTCTCCCTAGTCCTGTAAATTGCATCCGCAGGAGAGCCAGTTAGGATTACACATGGTGTCAGTCATGTGACCCTCAAAAGTTTCATGTGACCTGGCTTTCAGTTAACTCCCCAGGTATCTAACAGGTAATAGTAGTGTATTGTGGAGCAGATCATGTACGACTACCTGCAGCAGCACCTCGTGTCTTTCAGTGTAGAAGCAGTAGAATCTCTGTGTGTTGTTTAACCACCTCAGCCCCCAGTGCTTAAACACCCTGAAAGACCAGGCCACTTTTTACACTTCTGACCTACACTACTTTCACCGTTTATTGCTCGGTCATGCAACTTACCACCCAAATGAATTTTACCTCCTTTTCTTCTCACTAATAGAGCTTTCATTTGGTGGTATTTCATTGCTGCTGACATTTTTACTTTTTTTGTTATTAATCAAAATTTAACGATTTTTTTGCAAAAAAATGACATTTTTCACTTTCAGTTGTAAAATTTTGCAAAAAAAAACGAGATCCATATATAAATTTTGCTCTAAATTTATTGTTCTACATGTCTTTGATTAAAAAAAAAATGTTTGGGTAAAAAAAAAAATGGTTTGGGTAAAAGTTATAGCGTTTACAAACTATGGTACAAAAATGTGAATTTCCGCTTTTTGAAGCAGCTCTGACTTTCTGAGCACCTGTCATGTTTCCTGAGGTTCTACAATGGCCAGACAGTACAAACACCCCACAAATGACCCCATTTCGGAAAGTACACACCCTAAGGTATTCGCTGATGGGCATAGTGAGTTCATAGAACTTTTTATTTTTTGTCACAAGTTAGCGGAATATGATGATTTTTTTCTTTTTATTTTTTTCTTACAAAGTCTCATATTCCACTAACTTGTGACAAAAAATAAAAACTTCTATGAACTCACTATGCCCATCACGAAATACCTTGGGGTCTCTTCTTTCCAAAATGGGGTCACTTGTGGGGTGGTTATACTGCCCTGGCATTCTAGGGGCCCAAATGTGTGGTAAGGAGTTTGAAATCAAATTCTGTAAAAAATGACCTGTGAAATCCGAAAGGTGCTCTTTGGAATATGGGCCCCTTTGCCCACCTAGGCTGCAAAAAAGTGTCACACATCTGGTATCTCTGTATTCAGGAGAAGTTGAGGAATGTGTTTTGGGGTGTCTTTTTACATATACCCATGCTGGGTGAGATAAATATCTTGGTCAAATGCCAACTTTGTATAAAAAAATGGGAAAAGTTGTCTTTTGCCAAGATATTTCTCTCACCCAGCATGGGTATATGTAAAATGATACCCCAAAACACATTCCCCAACTTCTCCTGAGTACGGAGATACCAGATGTGTGACACTTTTTTGCAGCCTAGGTGGGCAAAGGGGCCCATATTCCAAAGAGCACCTTTCGGATTTCACAGGTCATTTTTTACAGAATTTGATTTCAAACTCCTTACCACACATTTGGGCCCCTAGAATGCCAGGGCAGTATAACTACCCCACAAGTGACCCCATTTTGGAAAGAAGAGACCCAAAGGTATTCGCTGATGGGCATAGTGAGTTCATGGAAGTTTTTATTTTTTGTCACAAGTTAGTGGAATATGAGACTTTGTATGGAAAAAAATAAATAAAAAAATCAGCATTTTCCACTAACTTGTGCCAAAAAATAAAAAATTCTAGGAACTCGCCATGCCCCTCACGGAATACCTTGGGGTGTCTTCTTTCCAAAATGGGGTCACTTGTGGGGTAGTTATACTGCCCTGGCATTTTCCAGGGGCCCTAATGTGTGGTAAGTAGGTAAATGACCTGTGAAATCCTAAAGGTGCTCTTTGGAATATGGGCTCCTTTGCCCACCTAGGCTGCAAAAAAGTGTCACACATGTGGTATCGCCGTATTCAGAAGAAGTTGGGGAATGTGTTTTGGGGTGTCATTTTACATATACCCTTGCTGGGTGAGAGAAATATCTTGGCAAAAGACAACTTTTCCCATTTTTTTATACAAAGTTGGCATTTGACCAAGATATTTCTCTCACCCAGCATGGGTATATGTAAAATGACACCCCAAAACACATTCCCCAACTTCTCCTGAGTACGGCGATACCAGATGTGTGACACTTTTTTGCAGCCTAGATGCGCAAAGGGGCCCAAATTCCTTTTAGGAGGGCATTTTTAGACATTTGGATACCAGACTTCTTCTCACGCTTTGGGGCCCCTAGAATGCCAGGGCAGTATAAATACCCCACATGTGACCCCATTTTGGAAAGAAGACACCCCAAGGTATTCAATGAGGGGCATGGCGAGTTCATAGAAATTTTTTTTTTTTTGGCACAAGTTAGCGGATATTGATATTTTTAATTTTTTTCTCACAAAGTCTCCCGTTCCGCTAACTTGGGACAAAAATTTTAATCTTTCATGGACTCAATATGCCCCTCACGGAATACCTGGGGGTGTCTTCTTTCCGAAATGGGGTCACATGTGGGGTATTTATACTGCCCTGGCATTCTAGGGGCCCTAAAGCGTGAGAAGAAGTCTGGAATATAAATGTCTAAAAAATTTTACGCATTTGGATTCCGTGAGGGGTATGGGGAGTTCATGTGAGATTTAATTTTTTGACACAAGTTAGTGGAATATGAGACTTTGTAAGAAAAAAAAATATATAATTCCGCTAACTTGGGCCAAAAAAATGTCTGAATGGAGCCTTACAGAGGGGTGATCAATGACAGGGGGGGTGATCAATGACAGGGGGGGTGATCAATGACAGGGGGGGTGATCAATGACAGGGGGGTGATCAGGGAGTCTATATGGGGTGATCACCACAGTCATTGATCATGCCCCTGTAAGGCTTCATTCAGACGTCCGGATGCGTTTTGCGGATCCGATCCATCTATCAGTGGATCCGTAAAAATCATGCGGACGTCTGAATGGAGCTTTACAGGGGGGTAATCAATGACAGGGGGGTGATCAGGGAGTCTATATGGGGTGATCACCACAGTCATTGATCACGCCCCTGTAAGGCTTCATTCAGACGTCCGGATGCGTTTTGCGGATCCGATCCATCTATCAGTGGATCCGTAAAAATCATGCGGACGTCTGAATGGAGCTTTACAGGGGGTTGATCAATGACAGGGGGGTAATCAATGACAGGGGGGTGATCAGGGAGTCTATATGGGGTGATCACCACAGTCATTGATCACGCCCCTGTAAGGCTTCATTCAGACGTCCGGATGCGTTTTGCGGATCCGATCCATCTATCAGTGCATTCGTAAAAATCATGCGGACATCTGAATGGAGCTTTACAGGGGTGTGATCAATGACAGGGGTGTAATCAATGACAGGGGGGTGATCAGGGAGTCTATATGGGGTGATCACCACAGTCATTGATCATGCCCCTGTAAGGCTTCATTCAGACGTCCGGATGCGTTTTGCGGATCCGATCCATCTATCAGTGCATCCGTAAAAATCATGCGGACATCTGAATGGAGCTTTACAGGGGGGTGATCAATGACAGGGGTGTAATCAATGACAGGGGGGTGATCAGGGAGTCTATATGGGGTGATCACCACAGTCATTGATCATGCCCCTGTAAGGCTTCATTCAGACGTCCGGATGCGTTTTGCGGATCCGATCCATCTATCAGTGGATCCGTAAAAATCATGCGGACATCTGAATGGAGCTTTACAGGGGGGTAATCAATGACAGGGGGGTGATCAGGGAGTCTATATGGGGTGATCACCACAGTCATTGATCATGCCCCTGTAAGGCTTCATTCAGACGTCCGGATGCGTTTTGCGGATCCGATCCATCTATCAGTGGATCCGTAAAAATCATGCGGACGTCTGAATGGAGCTTTACAGGGGGTTGATCAATGACAGGGGGGTAATCAATGACAGGGGGGTGATCAGGGAGTCTATATGGGGTGATCAGGGGCTAATAAGGGGTTAATAAGTGACGGGGGGGGGGGGGTGTAGTGTAGTGTAGTGGTGCTTGGTGCTACTTTACTGAGCTACCTGTGTCCTCTGGTGGTCGATCCAAACAAAGGGGACCACCAGAGGACCAGGTAGCAGGTATATTAGACGCTGTTATCAAAACAGCGTCTAATATACCTGTTAGGGGTTAAAAAAAACACATCTCCAGCCTGCCAGCGAACGATCGCCGCTGGCAGGCTGGAGATCAACTCTCTTACCTTCCGTTCCTGTGAGCGCGCGCGCCTGTGTGCGCGCGTTCACAGGAAATCTCGCGTCTCGCGAGAGGACGCGCCGGCGCGTCCAGGAGGAATGAATCAACCACCTCCAGGACGCGTCTGTGCGTACAGCGGTCCGGAGGTGGTTAATTATTATTTTTTTTTAACATGACATCACATAAAGACAGGTAGTCGTTTTACAAATCAGTAAAGACAGGCACAGAATGTTGTAGTTACTGTAATATGCATAAGGGAGAAAAATGATGGATTGCTTGTCCGGCGCTGTCACATGATATTCAAGCAGTCAGCTTTGTGATATAAAGGTTACTTTTATTTTCAAACAGTCAACGCGTTTCGAGAGCTTTAGTGCCCTCTTCCTCAGGACAATACACAATTGAGTGGTTAATTGACAAGGATCGCAGTAGCCTACACTTGTATTTAAGGGTTAATAATATGCAGTGGTGGTACAGTGGCCACAGCCCCCCCTCCTCAGTATTATAATCATGTTAATTATAATCATTGGTGGCGCAGTGAGCTCCCCCACCCCAGTATTATAATCATTGGTGGCAGTGGCCACAGGCGCGCCCCTCCCCCCATTGTTATATTCATTGGTGGCAGCATCTGATTGGAGCCCCAGCAGTGAAATCGTGGGGCTCCGATCGGTTACAATGGCAGCCAGGACGCTACTGAAGTCTTCCATGGCTGCCATGACAAGTTCCCTGCTGCTGTGAGCACAAAACACAGGGCAGCAGGGACTGTGTAAAGTCCTATTCACCCCTTACAAGATCCCAGGTTCTAGCCAGAAAATAAATAAATAAATAAGCATATTATGTATGATCGACTCCAAAAAAGTCCAAACTATTAAAAAATATCTCCTATACGGTGAACACTACAGTCGTGGCCAAAGGTTTTGAGAATTAGATAAATATTGGAAATTGGAAAAGTTGCTGCTTAAGTTTTTATAATAGCAATTTGCATATACTCCAGAATGTTATGAAGAGTGATCAGATGAATTGCATAGTCCTTCTTTGCCATGAAAATTAACTGAATCCCAAAAAAAAATTTCCACTGCATTTCATTGCTGTCATTAAAGGACCTGCTGAGATCATTTCAGTAATCGTCTTGTTAACTCAGGTGAGAATGTTGACAAGCACAAGGCTGGAGATCATTATGTCAGGCTGATTGGGTTAAAATGGCAGACTTGACATGGTAAAAGGAGGGTGATGCTTGAAATCATTGTTCTTCCATTGTTAACCATGGTGACCTGCAAAGAAACGCGTGCAGCCATCATTGCGTTGCATAAAAATGGCTTCACAGGCAAGGATATTGTGGCTACTAAGATTGCACCTCAATCAACAATTTATAGGATCATCAAGAACTTCAAGGAAAGAGGTTCAATTCTTGTTAAGAAGGCTTCAGGGCGTCCAAGAAAGTCCAGCAAGAGGATTCAGCTGCGGGATCGGAGTGCCACCAGTGCAGAGCTTGCTCAGGAATGGCAGCAGGCAGGTGTGAGCGCATCTGCACGCACAGTGAGGCGAAGACTTTTGGAAGATGGCCTGGTGTCAAGAAGGGCAGCAAAGAAGCCACTTCTCTCCAAAAAAAACATCAGGGACAGATTGATCTTCTGCAGAAAGTATGGTGAATGGACTGCTGAGGACTGGGGCAAAGTCATATTCTCCGATGAAGCCTCTTTCCGATTGTTTGGGGCATCTGGAAAAAGGCTTGTCCGGAGAAGAAAAGGTGAGCGCTACCATCAGTCCTGTGTCATGCCAACAGTAAAGCATCCTGAGACCATTCATGTGTGGGGTTGCTTCTCATCCAAGGGAGTGGGCTCACTCACAATTTTGCTCAAAAACACAGCCATGAATAAAGAATGGTACCAAAACACCCTCGAACAGCAACTTCTTCCAACAATCCAACAACAGTTTGGTGAAGAACAATGCATTTTCCAGTACGATGGAGCACCGTGCCATAAGGCAAAAGTGATAACTAAGTGGCTCGGGGACCAAAACGTTTACATTTTGGGACCATGGTCTGGAAACTCCCCAGATCTTAATCCCATTAAGAACTTGTGGTCAATCCTCAAGAGGCGGGTGGACAAACAAAAACCCACTAATTCTGACAAACTCCAAGAAGTGATTATGAAAGAATGGGTTGCTATCAGTCAGGAATTGGCCCAGAAGTTGATTGAGAGCATGCCCAGTCGAATTGCAGAGGTCCTGAAAAAGAAGGGCCAACACTGCAAATGCTGACTCTTTCCATAAATGTCATGTAATTGTCGATAAAAGCCTTTGAAACGTATGAAGTGCGTGTAATTATATTTCACTACATCACAGAAACAACTGAAACAAAGATCTAAAAGCAGTTTAGCAGCAAACTTTGACACAAATATTAGTTTTCTCAAAACGTTTGGCCATCACTGTATAACAGAAAATAAAGAAAAACTTATGATTTTTTCATAATTTTTTAGTCACTTCACCCCCTAAAAAATAGGATAGGACTGTTATGGGCACACAGCTTTTTTGGTGTGGTATCGAATGGTATCGAGTATAGCAATACTTTTTTATTGTATCAAAATCGAATCAAAATTTTGGTATTGTGAAAACCCTAGATTAAATACAGCAGTCAATAACCTAAGGCACTATAAAATATGTTCAAATAAGTAAACCTAGAACATAAATGGTTAATACTAAGCATACACAATATGCTGTACATGCTTAGTCACAAATGAAAAGCCCAAGTGGGAACTACAATATATGAATACCAACCCATTAAGTTGTAATGCATCACTGCCCCAGACCACCACCTGAATTGGTACTTTTGGCTTATACACTGTGAATAGGTGTTTAACGCTGGGCAATGGCCTGAAATAAAAACCAAAAATAAACCTTTACTTACCTAGTAGTTCCTGCGCCACAGCCCCAGTTCTTCCTGCTGGACTTTGATTACCTAGCTGCAGGGGTGATGTCATGTCTATAAAACATGACCACTGAGCAGGGCTGTGGTGCAAAATCCACTACGCAAGTACTTCTACATTTTTTTTTTATTATAGGCCATTTCCCATTGTTGTCTGGTTTCTTGTTAAAACTGAACCACCAACTTAACTGTTCTAAGATTTTTTTAAGAGATTTCATGGGAAGCTTTGAAATGTAGTTCAATGGCCAAATTCTTTAAGTAGATGATAGCTAGGTTTTTCTCCTAATTGGAGAAAAATAATTACATAAAAAAAGTTAAGACATGGGATATTTAACAAACATATGTACAAGTTTAATTACACAAACCAAGAGACATGTACTGAACATTGTTTAGGCATTTTTTTCTACTTCCTCTATTAGATACAAATGTGTCCATAAAACAGATTCCGACCTCAGGCAATGGTTACATTACCATAATAGCTTTCATATTCTTAACGGAGCCAAACCAAATGCATAACAATGAATTGTGACCATCCCTGGTTTCTGGCATTTTTCTATGGAAGAATAGTACTGGAGACAACAATGTTTTGCTATCCAAAACCAAATACTATGGCAGTGTGAACAGAGCTTAAAGGGGTTGTGAAATAATGGGGGGGGGGGGGGGGGTTTGGCAAACCCCTCCACTTGGCCGGACCTGTAAAGGAAAGATTAGTAACCTGCTTTCTGGAGCTGACTCCTCCCTTGTTCTCTTCCAGGATTGTGATGCTCTGCTGGGCTTCCTTGATGTTAAAGGGAACGCTAGAACATCCGCAATATCCAGTCCCCATAGCTCTGTGTGCTTTTATTGTGTAAAAAAAACAACGATTTGATAGATATGCAAATTAACCTGAGATAAGTCCTGTCCCTGACTCATCTCAGGGACAGGACTCATCTCAGGTTAATTTGCATATCGATCAAATCGTTTTTTTTACACAATAAAAGCACACAGAGCTATGGGGACTGGATATTGCGGATGTGCTAGTGGCTATCTAGCAGCCCATGTACTCAGCTCTGTACACAAAATCCCGGTGACAGGTTCCCTTTAACATCCGGTTTGACATCTCCACAGTGAACCATTGGACCCAGCGGTGACTGGTTCCCCTTACATCATGACAAATGGTCACACAAGACAAGGGTATCCAGTCTCTGTCAAACCAGATGTTGACATCGAGGGAACCCAGCGGAGCATTGCAGGCCTGGAGGAGAAGGAGCGGAGAGCTGGCGTGGGAAGCAGGTAAGTAATCTTTCCTTCACAGAACTGGCCAAGTGGGGGTGTTTGCCAACCCCCCATTCTTGAACAACTCCTTTAAAGGGGTTGTCCGGGTTCAGAGTTGAACCCGGACATCCCTTCACTTTCCCCCCGGCAGCCCCCCTGACAGGAGCATCAGTAAAACGGCTAGGGCAGCGCTAAAGCCCGCCCATCAGAGCCGGTGACGTCACCGAACACACTGCCGGGCGGAAGTTTCCGCCCTGCAGTGTGTTATTGAAAACAAAAGAGCCCGTGCCCTGCGCAATCTAGCGCAGGGCAAGGGAGCGCATCAGAGCATGAGATGCTCCGATGCTAGCCTCAGGGGAGCTGCCTGCGTGAAAATAAGGGTATGTCCGCGTTCAGCTCTGAAACCGGACAACCCCTTTAATAGAGAGTGTAAAATATTCTCTACTTCCTGCATCTATCTCACATTATAAAAATCTGTTTAAATCTCTTTCTGAAAGTAAAGTGTCAAAAATCTCATAACATATTTGTTCTTTGCTTCCATGGCCAGAATTGTATGATCTTATGCAACAATCCATCCAGGGATATTCACCTAAAATAGAAAAGCAAAGTGTACAACATTAACAAATATTAACAATAATAACAAAAACTGACAGATGTCTCGTTAATAAATCACAGTACAGTTTATTTTTCCTCGGAGTGTATACAGCCTCAATCCCAAAAAAGTAGACTGAACAACATATGCTGCCATTCAGACATCTATTTCGGAGAAGGCCTTGCATATTTCAGCAAGACAATGTTAAAACACATACTGCATCCATCACTAGAGAATGGCCTCTCAGAGGAAAAGTCAGGGTGCTGAACTGGCCTGCCTGCATCATAGAAAGAAAAATCTGGCAAAAAAGGACTATTGAGCAGCTAGAATACTTTATCAGACAACATCCCTCTCCTAAAACTCCAGCATTTGGTCTCCTCATGTCCCAGACATTTACAGACTGTTGTTAAAAGAAGCGATGCTACAAAATGGAAGACATGGTCCTTTGCCAACGTGTTGCTGCCATCAAGTTCTGAATGGGTTTATTTATTTCATGAACTGGAAGAAATCTAACTTTCAACATGTAATATGTGTTCTATGATCTATTTTGAATAAACTATGGGTCTATTACAGGGATCAGCAACCTTTGGCACTCCAGCTGCTGTGAAACTACAACTCCACGCATGCAAACAAGCTTGGCTGTTCTTCACAGAAGTGAATAGGGCATTCTGGAAGTTGTAGTTTCAGAATGCCTGGAGTGGCGGAGGTTGCTGATCCCTGGTCTATGAGATCTGCAATCACTGCATTCTGTTTTTATTTACAGTTCACACACCGTCCAAATTTTTTGGGACTTGAGATTGTATTATCAGACATGGAGACTGAATAATGAAAATAAAAGAGCAATATCCAGCTTACTGTTAGCCACTATTTCATCTCAAATAAGCAGGGTGACCATCAGGGCAGTAATACAGGAAGGGGCCAGCACATCTGGTGGGCTGGACATCATCAGCCTGATTAGTATTCACTTCAGTGCAATGAATAATAATAAAGCCTCCGTTCAATTTGAGTAAGGGAGGGGCCCTCTCCGAGCCAAAACCATTTACTTTATTTTTACAGGTCTTTGTTGAGAACTGAACCCCAGAACCTGTGAGTGGCAGGCAACAAGTTTACCACTACACTATAGATCTGCCCTGTAAGGATAGGATTTTATGTGCCTAAAAAGCTACTAAACAGCATTACTCTTTTCCTTACAGGCATAATATTAAAGGGGTTGTCCCATCTCCCCTGTTCACTGCTGCCGCTGTTCCGCAGCCCTGAACTTCCTGATTGATATGGGGGCGTTGACTTTGAAGTTGATTGACAGCACAGACAAGCAGCACGCTCAAAGTCATTGCACTGCTCGCCTGGGTGACAGCATTCCCGTGTTGCTAGTGAAGGATTTTCATTAGCACCTTCAGTACAGAGGGACGCTGGAGTGGACAGACAGTGACGTAGATTGCAGAATATTTCCAAGGGTACTGAACATGCCATGGAGCTGTTTTACACAGACTGATGCAAGGTGGTCAGAAGAGGAGCTGGTGTGCATGTGTGTGCGCTCCTGGCCACAACATTACAGCAGTGGCTGTATCCCCTGACAACAAGCAGGCAGAAAAAGGGTAAAATATATATTAAAAAAGGCACTTTTAATTTTACATTAGTAAGTGATTTAGGTATGCTATGAGCCATTACTGTTTAGCAGCTTTTCAGACACTTCTTTTACGGTAAAAGAAAAGATGGAAAGTAAAAGTGCAGTGTTTCTGCCATAACCTTTACTGAAGATATTATTTTACAGGTCTTTGTTGGGAACTGAACCCCAGACCTTCTGCATGGCAAGTAGCAAGTTTACCACTACACTAGAGAATTATACTGTTATAAAGATAGGATTATCTGTGCCTTAAAAGCTAAATAATTTGAGGCAGGTAGCTGGATAACCGTTAGAAAGAAGGGTAGAGGGAAGAGTGCCAGGGAGGCTAGCCCTGATCTGACACACTCTAACAAGTTGGCAGATGAGAGCGATGTCAGTTTAGGAATAGCACTGCTGCAGCTGGACCCTTCCTCTGCCAGTGTAACGGGGCGCCGAAGGCGCACTCGGTCATCCATCAGCCGCAGACCTGCTGCTTAGCTTCGGAAGCGAGGATCTGTGTTTGGCCTCGTTCCCAGGGCGGCTTTGCTAGCTGGGAGGCTCCCTGCTCCTAGGTCTGCCTTGAGCGCCGAGCTGATCACTCGGTGCTCGACTTGTCTGTCTGTCGGTCATGTGACGCTGGCCACTCCCCACTATAAATACAGGCGGCCTGCTGGCTACAGGTTGCCTGTGACTTTAGTCTCTTAAGCTGTGTGTATTGTTAGCTACTCTATTGATTGACCTCTGGAATTTGACCTTAACCGTTTCCTGACCTCCCTTTGCCTGCTCCCTTGGTTTTGACGCTACATCTCGGATTCTGACCTCGGCTCGTTCTCGGATTTGCCACCTGCCTCTTCCCTTTGTATTGACGTGACCTCCCGGACTGACCTCGGCTAGCTGACCCGCCTTTGCCTTCTCCTTCACCGGGTACCTCTCTCTTGTCCACTTCCTTGTCCATTTGACTGCCTGCATCTCGCGTACCGTTCTCTGCCTAGCTGTCCGGTACCCTCTCTGTTCCTTCCTCCCCTACCCGGCACTTACGGAGGTTAGGGACAGTCGCCCAGTTGCACCCCGTCACCTAGGGCGGGTGGTGCAAGTAGGCAGGGACAGGGTAGAAGGTGGCAGTCTAGGGGGTGCACTTCCTTCTACCTTCCCTTCTCGTGACAGCCAGTCAGGGGAATGTCGGCTCCAGTAAGCAGGGGACCAGGAGAGCAGGGCATGCCAGACAGGTGCTGGTAGTGGGAGACTCAATTATTAGGGGTACAGATAGGGCGATCTGTCACAAAGACCAGGATCGTTGAACTGTGTGAGGTCTTCCTGGCGACGGAGTTGGACACATCTCGGATCGGGTTGACAGATTACAGGGAGGGGCTGAAGAAGATCCAGCAGTCATGGCCCATATTGAAACCCATGACAAAGTTAGAGGTAGGTGGAGTGTCCTTAAAAATGATCTTAGGGATTTAGGTCACAAGCTTAGGGCAAGGACCTCAAAGGTAGTGTTTTCCGAAATACTACCTGTACCACGAGCCACACAAGGAAGACAGTGGGAGATTAGGGAGGTTAAAAATTGTCTCAAGAACTGGTGTAGGAAAGAAGGGTTTGGGTTCCTGGAGAACTGGCTCGACTTCTCTGTCGGCTACAGGCTCTATCGTAGGGATGGGCTGCACCTAAAAGGGGAAGGGGCAGCTCTTTTGGGGGAGAAGATGGATAGAAGGTTGGAGGAGTGTCTAAACTAGGGACTGGGGGGGTCGGGTAATTACATTATAGGAGGGGAAGATGCAGACAGAGACCGGGGGCAAGGTAATGGAACTGGGGGAGGAATGGAAGGAGGGACTAGAACAGTTCATAAGGAAAGGTGTAGGGTACAAAATACACATAAACCTCTTAAATGTATGTATACTAATGCCAGAAGCCTGACTAATAAAACTGGTGAACTGGAATTAGTGATGTGTGAGGAGGACTATGACATAGTGGGAATAACTGAGACATGGCTGGATGACAGCTATGACTGAGCAGTTAATGTACAGGATTACAGTCTGTTTAGAAAGGATCGTCAAAACCGGAGAGGGGAGGGTTCTGCCTTTATGTAAAGTCCTGTCTAAAGTCTACACTCTGGGAAGATATAAGTGAGGGAAATGGACATGTGGAGTCACTGTGGGTAGAAATACATGGAGGAAAAAACAATAATAAAATACTAATAGGAGTTTATTATAAGCCACCTAATATACCAGAGTCCACTGAAAATCTAGTTCTAAACAAAATAGATGAGGCGGCAAATCATAATGAGGTCGTTATTATGGGTCAATTAAACTACCCAGATATAGTCTGGGAAACTGAAACCTGTACATCTCATAAAGATAACAGGTTCTTTGCAATAACCTGGAAAATAGTGACATAAAGTAATAACCTTAAAATTGTCATTTAAAAGAGTGTTTCTTCAGGGAGGAACAAAAATACCAAACTTCAAAAAAGCTACATTTTACCAACTAAGGGTACTTTCACACTTGCGGCAGAGGATTCCGGCAGGCACTTCCGTCGCCGGAACTGCCTGTTGGATCCGGCAATCCGGACGCAAATGGATGGAATTTGTCAGACGGATCCGGATGCGGATCCGTCTGACAAATGCATTGAAATACCGGATCCGTCTTTCCGGTGTCATCCGGAAAAACGGATCCTGTATTTATTTTTTTTTTGCAAGTGTTCAGGATTTTTGGCCGGAGAGAAAAATACAGCATGCTGCGGTATTTTCTCCGGCCAAAAAACGTAAGGGGGACTGAACTGATGCATCCTGAACGGAATGCTCGCCATTCAGAATGCATTAGGATAAAACTGATCAGTTTTTTTTCCGGTATTAAGCCCCTGTGACGGAACTCAATACCGGAAAAGAAAAATGCTAGTGTGAAAGTACCCTCACACTGACATGGAAAAGGACCTAGGAAGTTTAGTAAACTAAGCTGTAGAAACCAGTGTCAGGCAGCTGCTGCCAAGGACAATAACATAATGGGTTGCATCAAAAGGGGCATAGATGCCTGTGATGAGAACATAGTCCTACCACTTTACAAATTACTAGTCAGACCACACAGAGTACTGTGCACAGTTCTGGGCTCCTCAGAGGAAGGCAACTAAAGTAATAACTGGAATGGGGCAACTACAGAACCCTGAAAGATTATCAAAACTAGGGTTATTCACTTTAGAAAAAAGACGACTGAGGGGAGATCTAATAACTACATATAAATATATCAGGGGTTAGTACAGAGATCTCTCCCATCATCTATTTATCCCCAGGACTGTGACTGTGACGAGGGGACATCCACTGCGTCTGGAGGAAAGAAGGTTTGTACACAAACATGGACGAGGATTCTTTACGGTAAGAGCAGTGAGACTATGGAACTCTCTGCCTGAGGAGGTGGTGATGGTGAGTTCACTAAAAGAGTACAAGAGGGGCCTGGATGTATTTCTGGAGTGTAATACTATTACAGGCTATACTTACTAGAGATGGGTCGATGATCCAGGGAGTTATTCCGATTGCCTGATTGGAGTCGGGAAGTAATTTTCCCCCTAAAGTGAGGATAATTGGCTTCTACGTACCTCACAGTTTTTTTTTTTTGCCTTCCTCTGGATCAACTTGTAGGATAACAGGCTGAACTAAATGGACAGATGTCTTTTTTCAGCCTTATAAACTATGTTACTATGTTATGTTTTCTTCACAGGTATATCATATAGTAGAACTATCCTTATAACGTGGTTCTATAATGTAGTTGTATACATGCCATGCAGAAGGTGTGGGGTTCAATTTAGTAGAAGTAATAACGAAGCAACAACCATTACTGATGGTAGCCCTGCAACCTGCAAATAAGCAAGCTACACCTGCATGTCATACTGGTATGCAGTATGAAATATAAAAAAAAAAATACTTACTAATTTGCTTTGTTGATGGACACAATGTACTCATGATCATATGAAGTCTTTCCTGGAGATCACTATTCATGAGTATCTCAGAGGGAGGAATCTGAAAGAACTGTTCCTATGTTTGCACAGGACAAAATGGAAAATGCAGTTTGTAAAAACACAATTAACAACTTAATACAGTATATAACTGAAACGGACAAGCCTAGGAAACATGTTTGCATAGTAGCCAACTGTCCTAAATTTGGTGGGACTGTCCCCGTTTTCCAGAGACAGTCCCAGGAAATTTATGCTGTCCCGGGACAAAAATCATCGGGGACAGCATAAACACTGCCTATAAGTGAGTGCTTCCGATGCAATCTGGGCATTCCCAGGGGCGGGGCTTATATAAGATGATTTTACCAATTGAAACTAGGGTTGTTTCAATACCAAAAGTTTGATTCGGTTTTGATACCATAAAAAAGTATTGTGATACCATATACCGTATTTTTCGCCTTATAAGACGCACCTGCCCATAAGACGCACCTGGGTTTTTGAGGAAAATAAGAAAAAAAATATTTTGAACCAAAAAGGTGTGCTTTTGGTGGGTTTTGAACTACCGCAATGGTGGTCTGTGGATGACACTATTATGGGGGATCTGTGGATTGCAATGTTATGGGGGCATCTGTGGATGGCACTGTTATGGGGGCATCTGTGGATGGTACTGTTATGGGGGCATCTGTGGATGGTACTGTTATGGGGGCATCTGTGGATGGTACTGTTATGGGGCATATTTGGATGGCACTGTTATGGGGGCATATGTGGCTGGCACTGTTATGGGGTCATATGTGGAATGCACTGTTATGGGGGATCATTGTGGGGGCATCTGTGGATGGCACTGTTATGGGGGCATCTGTGGATGACACATATATAGCATCTTATGTGTCATCCACTGATCCCCCATAACAGTGTCCCTGTGAAGTGAATGGGGGCCGGCATCTGTTTCTGTAATGGCAGCGGGGCCCGGTGCAGTCACTGTATTCTACTACACTGGGCCCCGCTCTCTGTAGTATACGGTAATCATATCTAACTTGTGAGTATTGTTAAAGTATTCCAATCATCTTAAATCTAGCGCTGTACTACTTACAACTAACTTCTTGGCAGTCAGGATGCTGGGCGGGCGGGCGCTCGTAGCGTAGCTCACTACACTCACTGCGCCGCCTGCCTTATTCATAAAGTGGGCGGCGCAGGAGCAGTGAGCGTAGTGAGCTCCGCTACGAGCGCCCGCCCGGCCTCCTGACTGCCAAGAAGTTAGTTGTAAGTAGTAAAGCGCTAGATTTAAGATGATTGGAATACTTTAACAATACTTTCTTTTACGGCGTTCACCGTATTTTTCAATATTTTTAATAGTTTGGACTTTTCGGACATGGCGATATGAAATATTTATTTATTGTTTACCTATTTTATATGTAAAATTGGGAAAGGGGGTGATTTATACTTAATATTTTGGTGTGTTTTTTTAAACTTTTTTTTTTACAGTTTATTTAATAACCATTTCCCCCCTTAGGGGCCAGAACCTGGGATCTTTTAATCCCTTGTCCTACTCACCCTAATAGAACTCTGCGCCACCAATGTTTTTAATACTTTTATACTGACTGCGTCAAGGGCTCTGCCTTTGACATGGGAGACCAGGGTTCGAATCCTGGCTAGGTAGGGTCAGTACCGATTCAGTAGGAAGTCCTTGGGCAAGACTTCCTAACACTGCAGGAGAAAAGCACTATACAAATGTTAGGATTATTATTAATATACAAATGCAGGGTTCCGGCAATGTGTTTCTGCCGCCGCATGCATTTGTAATGTATTAAACGTTAGTTATCATTGGTGGCGCTTCCTCTCCTCCGCGCTCTCATTGGAGGCAGCGCCAGCACAGGGGGGGAAGGGAGGGAGAGACTGCTTCCATCTTTCCTTTACAGCTGAGAGAACATGGGGCACGCTGAGAACAGTGCGATCCATATTCTCTGATACTGGGCTGTGCAGTAGCACAGCCTAGTATCGATAAAAAACAAATAAAAAAGTATTGATTGGGTATCGAAAGTTCGATACCCGAAACAACCCTAATTGAAACATTGGAAAGTATGATGTTTATAGTAGGGTTGAGAGGAATTCTAGTGCTCTCACATGAATAGCCATTACCTCCAGACATAACCCTGCCTTCCAAGAGTCAGAAACTTTTTATTTTTCTGTTCGTATAGCTGCTTGCATTCTTGCTGTTTGCAGGACAAGTTGTAGTTTCTAATGGCACCATTTATTATTCCACATATTGGGATTGGAAAGGTTGAAAAATTATTAATGGGATGAATGGGAAATAATGCAATTCCGCCATTTACAGGTTTCGTATTTACAGCAGTGGTAAAAATAACACATTACCTTTACTCTGCGGGTCAGTCACATTACAGTGATACTAAATTGTTATGTTTTTAACAGTTTAAAAAATAAAATAAAAAAACTTGGGAAAAAAACCCTTGGCATCTACATTCTGACACCCACAACTTTTTTATATTTCTGTTTACAGAGTTGTGTAAGGGCTTTTGTCTTGCAGGGTGATTTGTAGTTTTTAGTAATACCATTTTGGGTAGGTATCCCTTTTTCATCACTTTCTATTCCCAAAAATTTGGGGGAGGCAAAGCAGCCAAACTACAACAATTCAGCCTTTTTTCAGTAGGGCATTCACTTTATGGGATAAATACTTTTATATCTTGATAGTTTTGGAAGAGCTGATACAAATGATGTTTACATTTTTATTAGTAACATTGGGGAAGGGGTGAATTGATTTTTTTTTACAACTTTAAGCTAATTTTTTAGTTCACTGAACCATGCGATTGGTAGATCTTTTATACCATAGTCTGCAATGGTTTTCCACTGCAGTATACAGTATGTTAAAATTGTTGTATTCTCATTAAGATTAAGAAGAATTTATAGTGAACCTGTCATCATCAAATGCAAAGTAATCTGCATGTTGTAGAGTCGGAGGAACTGAGCAGACTGAAATATAGTTTTTGGGGAAAAGATTCAGTACAAGTTTATTTCATTAATTTAAATTCCTGCTCATTCTAGCTTTGAATTCAGTGATTTACAGCTATTTGTGTATACTGTGGTGATGTTTACAGCATAAGTGCTGGGAGGCGTGTACAGTCGTGGCCAAAAGTTTTGAAAATGACAAAAATATTAGTTTTTACAAAGTTTGCTGCTAAACTGCTTTTAGATCTTTGTTTCAGTTGTTTCTGTGATGTAGTGAAATATAATTACACGCATTTCATACGTTTCAAAGGCTTTTATTGACAATTACATGACATTCATGCAAAGAGTCAGTATTTGCAGTGTTGGTCCTTCTTTTTCAGGACCTCTGCAATTCGACTGGGCATGCTCTCAATCAACTTCTGGGCCAATTCCTTACTGATAGCAACCCATTCTTTCATAATCACTTCTTGGAGTTTGTCAGAATTAGTGGGTTTTTGTTTGTCCACCCGCCTCTTGAGGATTGACCACAAGTTCTCAATGGGATTAACCCCTTAAGGACCGGGCTCATTTTCACCTTAAGGACCAGGCCATTTTTTGGAAATCTGACCAGTGTCACTTTAAGTGCTAATAACTTTAAAACGCTTTGACTTATCCAGGCCATTCTGAGATTGTTTTTTCGTCACATATTGTACTTCATGACACTGGTAAAATGAAGTAAAAAAAAATATATTTTTTTTGCACAAAAAAATACCTAATTTACTAAAAATTTGGAAAAATTTGCAAATTTCAAAGTTTCAGTTTCTCTACTTCTGTAATACATAGTAATACCCCAAAAAATTGTGATGACTTTACATTCCCCATATGTCTACTTCATGTTTGAATTGTTTTGGGAATGATATTTTATTTTTTGGGGAAGTTATAAGGCTTAGAAGTTTAGAAGCAAATCTTTAAATTTTTCAGAAATTTACAAAAACTCAATTTTTAGGGACCAGTTCAGGTCTGAAGTCACTTTGCGAGGCTTATATAATAGAAACCACCCAAAAATGACCCCATCTAAGAAACTACACCCCTCAAGGTATTCAAAACTGATTTTGCATACATTGTTAACCCTTTAGGTGTTGCACAAGAGTTATTGGCAAATGGGGAGGAAATTTGAGAATTTCATTTTTTTGTCTAATTTTTCATTTTAACCCATTTTTTCCACTAACAAAGCAAGGGTTAACAGCCAAACAAGACTGTATCTTTATTGCCCTGACTCTGCCGTTTACAGAAACACCCAATATGTGGCCGTAAACTACTGTACGGCCACACAGCGGGGCGTAGAGTGAAAGGTGCGCCGTATGGTTTTTGGAAGGCTGATTTTTATGGACTGGTTTATTTACACCATGTCCCATTTGAAGCCCCCTGATGCACCCCTAGAGTAGAAACTCCCTAAAAGTGACCCCATCTAAGAAACTACACCCCTCAAGGTATTCAAAACTGATTTTACATACGTTGTTAACCCTTTAGGTGTTGCACAAGAGTTACTGGCAAATGGAGATGAAATTTGAGAATTTCATTTTTTTGCCTAATTTTCAATTTTAACCCATTTTTTCCACTAACAAAGCAAGGGTTAACAGCCAAACAAGACTGTATCTTTATTGCCCTGACTCTGCTGTTCACAGAAACACCCCATATGTGGCCGTAAACTACTGTACGGCCACACAGTGGGGCGTAGAGTGAAAGGTGCGCCGTTTGGTTTTTGGAAGGCAGGTTTTGATGGACTGTTTTTTTTTACACCATGTCCCATTTGAAGCCCCCCTGATGCACCCCTAGAGTAGAAACTCCAAAAAAGTGACCCCATCTAAGAAACTACACCCCTCAAGGTATTCAAAACTGATTTTACAAACTTTGTTAACCCTTTAGGTGTTGCACAAGATTTAATGGAAAATAGAGACACAATTTCAAAATTTCACATTTTTGGCAGATTTTCCATTTTAATATTTTTTTTCCAGTTACAAAGCAAGGGTTAACAGCCAAACCAAACTCAATATTTATGGCCCTGATTCTGTAGTTTACAGAAACACCCCATATGTGGTCGTAAACCGCTGTACGGGCACACGGCAGGGCGCAGAAGGAAAGGAATGCCATACGGTTTTTGGAAGGCAGGTTTTGCTGGACTGTTTTTTTTTACACCATGTCCCATTTGAAGCCCCCCTGATGCTCCCCCAGAGTAGAAACTCCAAAACAGTGACCCCATTTTAGAAACTAAGGGATAGGGTGGCAGTTTTGTTGGTACTAATTTAGGGTACATATGATTTTTGGTTGCTCTATATTACACTTTTTGTGCGGCAAGGTAACAAGAAATAGCTTTTTTGGCCCTTTTTTTTTTTTTGTTATTTACAACATTCATCTGACAGGTTAGATCATGTGGTAATTTTATAGAGCAGGTTGTCACGGACGCGGCGATACCTAATATGTATACAATTTTTTTTGTTTATGTAAGTTTTATACAATAACTTCATTTTTAAAACCAAAAAAATGTTTTAGTGTCTCAATAGTCTAAGAGCCATAGTTTTTTCAGTTTTTGGGCGATTATCTTGAGTAGGGTCTCATTTTTTGCGGGATGAGATGACGGTTTGATTGGAACTATTTTGGGGTGTATATGACTTTTTGATCGCTTGCTATTACACTTTTTGTGACGTAAGATGGCAAAAAAATTGCTTTTTTTACACTTTTTTTTTTTTTTTTTTACGGTGGTCATCTGAGGGGTTAGGTCATGTGATATTTTTATAGAGCCGGTCGATACGGACGCGGCGATACCTAATATGTATACTTTATTTTTATTTATGTAAGTTTTACACAATGATTTCATTTTTGAAACAAAAAAAATCATGTTTTAGTGTTTCCATAGTCTAAGAGCCATAGTTTTTTCAGTTTTTGGGCGATTATCTTGAGTAGGGTCTCATTTTTTGCGGGATGAGATGACGGTTTGATTAGTACTATTTTGGCGTACATGCGACTTTTTTGATCACTTTTATTACCTTTTTTGGGAAGTAAGATGGGCAAAATTTAAATTTTCTCATAGTTTTTATTTTTTTATGGCGTTCACCATGCGGGGAAAGTAACATGACCGTTTTATAGATCAGGTCGTTACGGACGCGACGATACCTAATATGTGTACTTTATTTTATTTTTTTAATTTTTATTCAGTGATAAATGTTTGTTTTCTTTATTTTAACTTTTTTCACTTTTTTTGACCCAGACCCACTTGGTTCTTGAAGATCCAGTGGGTCTGATGTCTGTATAATACAGTACAGAACCATATATAGGGCTCTGCACTGTATTTTACTTACACTTTGTCTGAACAGATCTGTGCTTTTAGCACAGATCTGTTCAGCACCATGGACAGCAGGACGCCTGAGCAGGCGTCCTGTTGCCATGGGAACCTTCCCCGTCTGCCACAACTTCGCAGACGGGGAAGGGTAAGCACAGGGCTGAGGGGGGCTGTCGGGGGGCTCTCTCCCTCTCCATCGGGGGGCTGCAAAGGCACAGCAGCCCCCCGATGGAGAGGGAGGGAGCTCCCTGACCGATGACAGTTAACTTTTTCCATACAGCGGTCCGTACGGACCGCGGTATGGAAAGGGTTAAACGGCTGAAATCTGCACAGATGTCAGCCGTTTATACCAGGGTGCCCGCAGTGTGCTGGCACCCTGGTATAACCACTAGAAGCCAACGATCGTTCATGGGGAGGCGGGCGGGGGATCGCGATCCCGCCTGCCGCACCGCCCGCCTCCCGCAACGCCCCCACCGCATGCGCACCACCCGCCGGCATCAAATCGTGCAGGGGTGCAGGGGGGGGGGGGGGGTGAAAAATATTGATTTTATGCACTCTCAAGTTTCTGATCCCCGCGGTCAGGGCCCGCGGGGATCAGAAACTGCAAAAAGCGCAGCAAACCGCAGGTCTGAATTGACCTGCGGTTTGCTGCAATCGCCGATACGGGGGGTCAAATGACCCCCCCCTGCATTGTTACGGGATGCCGGCTGAATGATTTCAACCGGCATCCCGTTCCGATTAACCCCCGCGGCGCCGGAATTCCGATTTTAAGTCAGGACGTACCGGTACGTCCTGTGTCCTTAAGGACTCGGGAAATAGGGCGTACCGGTACGTCCTATGTCCTTAAGGGGTTAAGATCTGGGGAGTGTCCAGGCTATGGACCCAAAATGTCAACGTTTTGGTCCCTGAGCCACTTAGTTATTACTTTTGCCTTATGGCACGGTGCTCCATCGAGCTGGAAAATGCATTATTCTTCAACAAACTGTTGTTGGAAGAAGTTGCTGTTGGAGGGTGTTTTGGTACCATTCTTTATTCATGGCTGTGTTTTTGGGCAAAATTGTGAGTGAGCCCACTCCCTTGGATGAGAAGCAACCCCACACATGAATGGTCTCAGGATGCTTTACGGTTGGCATGACACAGGACTGATGGTAGCGCTCACCTTTTCTTCTCCGGACAAGCCTTTTTCCAAATGCCCCAAACAATCGGAAAGAGGCTTCATTGGAGAATATGACTTTGCCCCAGTCCTCAGCAGTCCATTCACCATACTTTCTGCAGAAGATCAATCTGTCCTAATGTTTTTTTTTGGAGAGAAGTGGCTTCTTTGCTGCCCTTCTTGACACAAGGCCATCTTCCAAAAGTCTTCGCCTCACTGTGCGTGCAGATGCGCTCACACCTGCCTGCTGCCATTCCTGAGCAAGCTCTGCACTGGTGGCACTCCGATCCCGCAGCTGAATCCTCTTTAGGAGACGATCCTGGCGCTTGCTGGACTTTCTTGGACGCCCTGAAGCCTTCTTAACAAGAATTGAACCTCTTTCCTTGAAGTTCTTGATGATCCTATAAGTTGTTGATTGAGGTGCAATCTTAGTAGCCACAATATTCTTGCCTGTGAAGCCATTTTTATGCAACGCAATGATGGCTGCACGCGTTTCTTTGCAGGTCACCATGGTTAACAATGGAAGAACAATGATTTCAAGCATCACCCTCCTTTTAACATGTCAAGTCTGCCATTTTAACCCAATCAGCCTGACATAATGATCTCCAGCCTTGTGCTCGTCAACATTCTTACCTGAGTTAACAAGACGAATACCGAAATGATCTCAGCAGGTCCTTTAATGACAGCAATGAAATGCAGTGGAAAGTTTTTTTTGGGATTAAGTTAATTTTTATGGCAAAGAAGGACTATGCAATTCATCTGATCACTCTTCATAACATTCTGGAGTATATGCAAATTACTATTATAAAAACTTAAGCAGCAACTTTTCCAATTTCCAATATTTATGTAATTCTCAAAACTTTTGGCCAAGACTGTATATCCCACCCAGATACCTCAGCTGGGTGAGATAACTGAAATCCAGAAAGCTGCAGTGGTTTCAGTGTAGTGTAGTTTGCGGAGACAGTTTTGTCTACATGTTGTTCTGGGCTGGATTTCATGTGGACTGGAGGATAGGTTTGGTAGTGGGATCTGCCAGTCCACACCCTTTCACTACATGTATTGTCTTTTGCCGGAAGTGATCGCAGGTGAGGCCTGCTGCTGTAATCAAGGAGGGATAAAACAACCCTCTGTGTATGAAAGAGGGGGAGAAAGGGAGAGAGAGAGAGAGAGAGAGAGAGAGAGAGAGAGAGAGAGACAGAGACGCTCAGCCAGGAGGGCTGTCTCAGCCAGGAGGGCTGTCTCAGCCAGGAGGGCTGTCTCAGCCAGGAGGGCTGAGGGGCCACGAGGCTTTGTAAAGCCTGAAGTTTACGGGGCCCAGCGACGCCTACGGAAAGGGGGTCACACGGTCAGAGTCGGGAGGACTTCTGGACCATCTCCCCCCAAGGGTGCTGGTGTGGTCACAGCCTGGAGCCTGCTGGACCGTATATGGCTGAGGAAGCCGGATCTAATCCCGTGTGTGAACGGCGCTCTGTAGGTGAGGTCAGGCCCGGCTCTATCATAAGGCAGCCCAAGCGGCTGCTTGAGGGCACAGAGAAGGGGGGGGGGGGCTCCGGGGCGGAAAACAATTAACTTTCTAACTTACACTTGCCCCGCTGAGCCTGTGTCCCACGCAGCCTGGCCGCCCCCCCTCCGGCCCTCACTGTCTCAGTCACAGAGCGAGCGGCACGCAGCTGACAGGCTGGGGCAGCAGCCACAGCAACACAAAACACACTGTGAGCTACGAGACCCTGGTGTATTTAAATCTCATTTAACATGTCTTTCAGAAAAGTTTCTCCTGGGATTCGAACTCGCGACCTTTCACAACAGAGGCAAGGCACTTACCCACACAGCTATGAGAGCTGTATAGCCAGTTACTTAAAAAAATATATATAAGACTTCTACTGTAGGTAACTTTGATACCTAGTGTACATCCATACACATGACAGCTGCCCCAACACACCCAGCTCTACTACATCCATACACAGTGTACTGGGTCAGCTGTCATGTGTATGGATATACACTAGGTATCAAAGTTATCCACAGTAGAAGTCTTATATATTTTTATTTTTTAAGTAACTGGCTGTACAGATCTCATAGCTGTGTGGGTAAGTGTCTTGCCTCTGATACAGATGGTCATGGGTTCGAATCCCAGCATAAACTTTTCTGAAAGACAGGCTAAATAAGAACACGAGCACCAAATCTTCAACACTAGAGGCTGGTGGGAACACAGGCCGGAAGAGGCCTGCATCACATCGCTGACATGGAGGTAAGTATAAAAGTTTATTTATTTATTTTAAATACCGGACTGTTACTTTACTGCCACGGGGGAGGGGGGGCTATTGGCGCCATGATACTGGCACATGGAGGGGGAAGGAGAGAGGCACTTGATACTGGCACATTAGGGGGCAGGGGAAGAGGATGGCACTATGATATTAGCACATGGAGGGGGGGCAAGAAATGGACATGAATCATGAGGGGCAGAAATGTGAAATGATGGGGGGGGGGCAAGAAATGGACATGAATCATGAGGGGCAGAAATGTGACATGATGGGGGGGGCAAGAAATGGACATGAATCATGAGGGGCAGAAATGTGAAATGATAGGGGGGGGGGGGCGCCAAAATGTAGATTCGCTTGTGTTGACAAAAATCCTTGCACCGGCCCTGGGTGAGGTAGAGACAACACGTGCATTAGGTAGAGCCCAGACGGGCAAGTGTTCATTTTCAATGTTTATGTGTGTGATGGTGCTAAAGTGCCAAAATAAAGCACCTTTTGGACTTGAACTCAGTTGTCAGAGGAAAAAAGTCTGTGATTGCGACCACGAGAGAGAGCAGTCCCTTACAATACACAGCCATAGAGAGAAGGCTGTCAGTCACTGATAGGACCGTCTCCTTGACTTCAAAGCCCAGAATGAGTACGGATTTAAATGAATAACTTACAAGCACAACACTCCTGGTTGCCATAGCACATGTACAGCTCCCGCAATCTTGTTGTGGGGGTTGTTTGGTCACTGGGAGCAGCCAAATCCTAGTAAATGACTCCTCAGTTGCCATGTGGATGACACATCCTTATTATGACCACATGCAATGTTATATAGGGAGTCGGCAGGCCATTATGTGTGCACATATGGCATACAGTAGTTGCCTGCTCTAGTGAGACGATTTAAAGGGGGCCTTTAAACAGGGATTTCATGTCACTAGAGCTTGGTTATAGTATCTTGCTAACAGTGGGGGTTTGACTGGTAGAACCTTGACAAATCACAATAAATGGGGCTGTGGTACAGCACTGCAACTCCTTCAAAGTTTTACCATACAAACGGTTTGGGAATTATTTCTAATATTGAACCCCTCAAAGTGCAGTGTCCTGCTTACTCATAATTTTGGGTTACCAGTGACTGAATCCTCATTGATCCCACATTTATTTATATAGCTCTTTCATATTCTTCAGCGCTGTACAGACATTGCTATCTCTTTTTTTCAATTTTTTTGTGGGGGAACTGGAATACCTGAAGGAAACCCATTGTGAGCCCCATTGGTGAAAGCTTGATGATTTTTTTTTTTCGTTTTGTTTTATGGTATTGACTGTGTGGGTTAAATTATATGATCATTGTATGCTTTAATTTGTTTTGGATGTGGTGATATGAAATATATGAGCGGATTTTTAAAAATTTTATTCCATTTAAAAAAAAAATTAGCAAATTTTTTATTTATTTTTTAAATAAAACTTTATTTAGTTTGCTACTTTTACCACATATCCTTTGATAGCTATTGTGCTACTTATATAGACAGATAGACACCTGCTCCACTTGGCATGGGACATCCGTGCCGGGCTAAGGGTACTTTCACACTTGCGTTGTTGGATTCCGGCAGGCCGTTCCGTCGTGGGAACTGCAAACTGTATGCAAACGGATACCATTTGTAGACGGATCCGGATCTCCGGTTGTAATCCGGAAAAACTGATCCGATATTTATCTTTTTCACATTGTTAAAGGTCTGAACATGCGCAGACCGCAAAACCGGATCAGTTTTTCCGGAACACTTGGGGCCGGATCCGGCATTAATGCATTTCAATAGAAAAAAATGCCGGATCAGGCATGTGTTCCGGAATTTTGGACGGAGAAAATACTGCAGCATGCTGCGGTATTTTCTCTGTCCAAAAACCGTACAGTGACTGAACTGAAGACATCCTGATGCATACTGAACGGATTGCTCTCCATTCAGAATGCATTAGGATAAAACTGATCAGTTTTTTTCCGGTATTGAGGCCCTAGGACGGAACTCAATACTGGAAAAGATTAACGTAAGTGTGAAAGTACACTAAGTCTGCACTTTCATAAAAACACCTATGGTCGTCACTAATGGGCTCAAGTACAAAAAAACATGGCTACTGTTCTGCTTGGTATTGCAGCTTGGCTCCATTGAAGTGAATGGTGCGGAGCTGCAATATCACATAAATTGTGGACAGCTGTTCTGCTGTTTTGTTTTTTTAATCCAGATAAGTTTTTCAAACCCTGGGAAACCCTTTTTAAATGTAGATATCATTCAGGATTTGAAAGTCAATACAATCACAGGGGAAGCATAGAGTGCTGAACAAAAAAGTGCACTGTGGTCAATGGTTTTGTTTTACACTGCATACAGACAGTTGGAACGTGGGGTAGGGGGGAGAAATTAAAGATCTCAATCATACTAGACTGTAGACAAAAATACACTTTATTAGCGTTAAGAAAGTCATACTCACGGAATGCCGCCACAAATAGGCATTTAGAGATCCAGTTTCATCTTCAAGAGTGAAATTCATAACAAAAAGGTGTGTTAAGAGTTCAACACCCAAAACTAAATGAGGAAAAAAAACTTATTAGCATTATATTCAAAAATAAGAAAAATTATTAAAAATTTGAAGTCATTTTCAAGACCATCATTTGCCATATACTCTCTGGGCAATGTGCTTGCCAGCCAACTACTGCATATGGTAGAATCCACTGACCCTGCATGCCAGTCTCTTACTTTCTCACTTGCACACGCACAATGGCAGACATACTCCAACTGCACTGCTTTGTTACCATATTTCTCTCTGCCCAAATAGAACACTTACACTACAATGTGGTGTTAATATAAACGTGCTATTTACTACTACTATACAAAGCTCTCCACAATACAGCATCATCATACATCTGTGCTCTCAACTCAGTTCAACAACCCAGTCAATCTATATTACATCCTCTCACACCTGTCAGCAGCTTGGAACCAAGCTGTAAAACTCACCACCTCCGCCAAGCAAATTTGGTCCTGCATTTTTTAAACACGATTGAAATACATGGGGCACATTTATTAAGACCGGCGTCTTAGATGCTGGTCCTAATAAAGGCCCTGCGCTAGCGGTGAATCTGTTGAAGTTATGAAGAGGCACAGGCCTCTCCATAACTTCGGCGCATCCAGCGCCAGTTCTAAAGGTAAGTCTACTTTCACACTGGCGTTTTGGCTTTCCGTTTGTGAGATCCGTTCAGGGCTCTCACAAGCGGTCCAAAATGGATCAGTTTGCATTCTAATGCATTCTGAATGGATAAGGATCTGCTCAGAATGCATCAGTTTACCTCCGTATCGTCTCCAGTCCGCTTTGGAGGCGGACACCAAAATGCTGCTTGCAGCGTTTACCTGTCCGCCTGATGAAACTGAGCCAAACGGATTCACTGACACAATAGAAAACGGATCCGCCCTCCATTAACGTTCAATGGTGTTCAAGACGGATCAGTCTTGGCTATGTTAAAGATAATACAAACGGATCCGTTCTGAACTGATGCAGACGGTTGTATATTGTATTATCTGAACGGATCCGCCCATGACGGATCCACACAAAGCGCGAGTGTAAAAGTAGCCTAAGACAGCTTCCAAGCTGTCTTACATTTAGACCATTTTCTACGCCTAAAAGAGGCATAGAAAATGGTGAATGAGACGGACCTCCCGGCCCGTCCCCTTCCCCACCCTCAATTTTAGACCAGGCGTTAGCGGGGCGAAGTCGCAGACAGTGGCGCAACTAATTGTTGCACCGCCATCTGCACCTGAAATATGCCTAAATTTAGACGTATTTCAGCTTAGTAAATGACCCCCATAGTTATTCAAATAGTCTTATATTATAAAACAACAGCTTGTACAAAACTTTACTTGGTCTCAGATATTCCCCCCTTAATCCTGTCCTCAACTAACTACCCTGCATCACTCTGCAGTTTATATCAGTGTTGGCTCTAATACTGGGTGATGGGCGCAAACAGTTTTATTAATATTACCCATACCAGCACTGGACTGGTCACTTAGAAAAATTGTGTGCCTATTGTGTCACTGTCTCCATTTAGGCCACAAGCTCTCTTTTTTTTTTTTAACTCTCTTTATTGAAGAATAGCAAGCAAGGTATGTTATAGAGCACTCAGAAAAGTATTCGGTGAGCTACACATCTCATAATGCAGATCAGAATTCTACAACATCGTGACAAGTAAAAGCAAAGATACATCAATAACACAGTATGCTAATAAAACATCCATGTTAACAGTCCCACATTGTGTTGTGACTCCTTTAAATGAATACCTTCCTATATTCCGGAATACTGAGTGGGAAGATATACAGGGTTGCTAAACCATAGAGTGTAAGTGGGCCGTCGTGACAGTCAGTGGAGAGGCACACCACGGTCCCCATATCTTTTGGAATTTCTGAGGACATCCCCTGCGAGAATAGATAATCCTCTCAAAGGGAATGATGTTATTGACTAGGGCTTTCCATTGGCCAACCGTGGGGGGCCTGTCCGCCATCCATCTAAGAGCAATAGCCTTTCTGGCAAGGAAAAGAGCCTCCCTAATGAAAGTGAGTGTATAGCGTGAACGCAAATCATCTTCAAGAATTCCTAGGAGACAAGCTTTGGGGCATACCTCTAGAGTATCTGGGATCAAGGTGGATATGACATCAACTACCGCCCTCCAGTATGGGCGAATGTGACTACAGTCCCACATGAGGTGCCAAAAATCTGCATTTAACTGGGCACACCTGTGGCATCCCGTATGGGGCCTCCTACCCATTTTAAAAAGTCTAGTCGGGGTGAGGTAACATCTATGTAGTATAAAAAGTTGTGTCAGTCTATTAGTGAGGGACGGTGATACAACTACTGGAGCCTCTAAGGCCTGGCTCCATTCTTTAGCTGATAAAGTGGGTATGTTTCCTCTCCATTTGCACTCCGGACCCAAGGGAGAAGCAGAGAATTTGAAATTGAGCAGGTGTGTATAAAGGGCAGATATCAATCCCCTTGGCCCCTGAGTTCTAAAAACCCCAATGAGTGGATATGCCGAGACTGGCCCTTTAAGAGCTCGTAATTGGGCCTGGAGGGCATGTCTCAACTGCAAATATCTAAAGAAATGTGATCTCAAAAGTCCAACTTTGGTTTGTAACTGAGAGAAGGAAATAGAATACCATTTTCATATAGATCTTTCAGATAATGTACCCCATATCCTTTCCATATAATTTCCCCTTCACAATGTAACAGATGAAGAAGTAGTGGGTTATTCCACAATGGAATATCATCCGGTAGGTCATTGTATTGCTGCATCTTTGCAGCTCTCCTCACCTGGTGCGCAAGTCTATGGATCTGTAAAAGCGAACCTGATACAGATGCAAGGCCTTCAAGAACAGGCCATAGAGTGGAGAGCCGCAAGTACTCCTGCAAATAATATTCAAAATTGGGAAGCACATCCCGGGTCACCCATGGCACCAAATATCGCAGTTGACCAGCAAGGAAATACAAAAATAGGTCTGGCAAGGCCGCCCCACCCTTATCCCAGCTCCTCTGTAGGGACTTAATGGCCAGTTTCCGCCTGTTCCTGCCCCATATGAAGGTCGCCATGATCGAGTGCAATCTATCAAAAAATGTGCGTGGGATTGGTACACAGGCATGTTACAGCAGATATAGAGCTATAGGTTGGAGAATCATTTTGATTAGGTTTATCCGACCCATGGTGGACAGCGGTAAGGTGTTCCAGGATTTAAATTTATCCACGAAATATGACACCAAGGGGATCGTGTTTAGTTCATGTGAGATAGCTGGGTCTTTCTTAATAATAACACCTAAATACTTAAATCTATCTACTACCATCAAATTATAATATATGGACGGCCAGTCCGAGGACCATAAAGGCATGATGGCTGATTTTGCCCAATTTATACATAGTCCAGAGAAGGAGCCGAACTGCTCAATAAGGGTTATTGCCCTGGGCAATGTAGATTCCACTGAATCCATGTATAAAATGAGGTCATCAGCATATAAGCCTAACCGATCCTCCCTATTTCCCAGAGCTATACATTTGAAAGTTACATCCTGATGGATCCTCAGTGCCAGATGCTCAATAGCTACCGCAAATAAAAGGGGAGACAGAGGGCAACCCTGCCTGGTTCCTCTATATAGTTTAAATGTTGATGACAGGGATCCATTAATCATAATATTCGCGGATGGGGAACTGTAAAGGATATTAATCCAGCTGATGAACGTGGGACCGAAGCCAAAGTGCCTGAGGACCTGTACCAAGTAAGGCCATTCTACTGAGTCAAACGCCTTGGCAGTGTCTAGCGCAGCCAAAGCCCATAATTTCCGGTCCGCACATCCAAGCTGAGCAATAACCTGTGCCCTTCTTATGTTACTAGAAGTGGAGCGGCCAGGGATAAAGCCGGACTGGTTTTCATGTATGATAGATGATATTACTCTATTCAATCTGTTCGCTAATAATTTGGTGAGAATTTTGTAGTCTAAGTTTAACAGTGATATAGGGCGATATGACCCGCACTCCAAGGGGTCCTTATCGGGCTTTAGCAGAACTACAATGGAGGCCTCATACAATGATTCCGGGAGCGCACCACCAGCTAGGGACGCCTTATACATGCGCAGGAGCTGCGGTCCCAGAAGGTCCACATATCTGGAATACACTTCCAACGGGATCCCATCCCTCCAATGTAATCTCCCCATCCAACAGCTCTCTATCCGGTGCAGATAACTGCGGATAGGAGACCTCCTGGAGGTATTCCTCCAATGCATGAGTAGAGTACTGAGCACGAGAACTATATAAATCCTGATAAAATTCCCCAAAACGGTCTAATATACCTTCAGGTTCAGATATCACTACCCCACTATTGTCCGCAATACGTAGTATCGGTGGAGCCATATTGTTCCTACGTACTATCTGTGCCAACACTTTATCCACTCTACTACCCTGTTCAAAGGTCTGCTGCTGCAAGAATAACATCTTGCGATCACTTTTTTCCTGAAAGTGGTTCATGTAATGTCTGCCCTTCAGCATCCAGTCTATCCTGTTCTCCTCTGTAGGATTAGTGACAAACTCAAGTTCTGCCTTCCTGCACTGTGTGCCCAGATCCTCCTCCCTACGACGGGAGAATTTCTTGATATAAGAAATGGAAGATTTAAGGCACCCTCGCAGGAAGGCCTTCAGAGTCTCCCACAGCAAGGCCGGTTCAGTGTCAGCCAAGTTAATTGCAAGAAAGGTATGAAGTTGGTCAGGTACCCGATCATTTAGAGACATTAAAGATAGCCAGAACGAGTGTATGCATTGCTTGGGAATGCGAGCAGCAGTGTAAGGGTTAGTGATCAAGGCCATTATAGGTGCATGGTCAGATGGACCCTGGGGCCCATAATGTATGTCCCGCATTGCCATAAAGGTGCCAGGGGTGCCCAGGAGGTAATCAATCCTAGATAAAGCTCCCCTAGAGGGAGTGAAGCAAGAAAATTTGATTCGATCCGGGTACCTCTCCCTCCATATGTCAATCCATCCCAGCTCAGACAGTAGGCGCGCCAGAGCCGTATTAGATGACCGGCGGATAGAACTGTTGGATGGGTTGTGGAATCTGTCCCTTGATTCGTCCAGGGGCAGATTAATATCTCCCATGCCGAGAATCCCGGCTGATGGGAATTGTGACGCAAACCCCGCCGCTGTCTGGAGACTTATACATATTTAGTATCATATACGGCATTCCATTAATATGAGCATCAGCATATACAAAAACATATTTTCCCTCTGGGTCAATACTCATGTAATGTGGTTCCCACCGAACTGCCCGGTGTATCAATAGGGACACCCCTTTAGAGTATGAATTGCCATAGGCACTTTCCACCCACTGAGCCCAGGGTTTCTAGACTCTTCCTCCCGTTTCCGTGGTAAGGTGTGTTTCCTGCAGCCCTAGAATATGTGGAGCATAACTACGGACATGTGTAAACACAGCCATTCGCTTCCTGGGCCCTCCCAAACCTCTCACATTCCAGGACATCACTCTAAGATCCGCCATAGTGGAATCCAGGCAAAATAATAAGGATAGGCACCCAGCCACTGGGGTTCACTATGGCGAGGAAGGTACATGTTATCCTGAACACTCATTACTTGATTACAAGACATTTCAATAATAGAGCCACAAGCTCTTTGGGCAAGGGATGCTCTTCTTTTGTCTAATTATTTTTAATAACTTGTAATTTCACTTGTAAGTTAATTCCACATCTGCACAGTGCTGAGGAATACGTTGGAGCTATAATAAAAAATATTATTTTAGTAAAAAATAAGGAGTCCAGCAGGGAACAAATGGTGCAAAGTGCTGAGAGCACTAGCCTTCTAAAAACCAGACTACTAAGAAGTGCATCTAGTATGACAGAATATATTAAGAGTGCCAGTGACATCCAGACTAAATTGTATTTCAAGCACTATTAAATGGGCTCTCTGGGGTTTGACAAACAACCTTAGTAGAATTGAGGACAGGATGTACTTACAGTTTGTTAAGTGTATTGTACACTCTCCAAGGGCGGATTTTGGAGGCCTTGGCATTCAGGGCACACTATGCATATATTAGATCAAACAAACTGTGCCATCTAGATGGCTGTGGTCCCCAAATCTGTTTTGCTGTTTTTAATACACAGATGTATGCGTGTCATATGCTTGTTTCAAAAGAATGAGCGTTCCTTAGATATATTATAATTGCTTGTGGACAGTGATACAGTAGAAGAAAACTGATTTATAGTGAGCCATAGTAGAAGACAAAATATTAAAATAATCTAAAGGTTAAACATTACGTTTTTACCTTTTGCTATTTCTGCAGCATCCCATCCTACTCCCAGTGATAAGGACTGCAGCTCCTCTAGTGACTTTATGTTAGAACACTTAATGCACCTAGAAGGTTAAACAATGAACTGAGAAAACACCAGGATCCCAATACTATAACTAAAAAAGGCTTCATTTTCATACATTTGCCATACAATATATATTTTTTCATTAAACATTAATAGCGTATGTGAAAAAAACTCAATTTTACAAAATAAATATATACAAAAAAGGAAAAAGCAGTTTGCATCATGTCACTCATCAAGCTGGACATACCCATAAAGCCACTTATTGCCTTGAATAAGAAATGGAGCAGAGAGGTCTATTTCCAAGTGCTCTTCTTTTGATTTCACAGGTATTATAGTGTTAAAATGAATTGACAACTTAGAGAGCTCTTTGAAAGATCCACCTAGAATAACCACAAGAATAATACGTAAATGTCACAAGTATATGGCTCCTCAAGAGAACTGGAGACTTTCTACTTTACAGAGTTTGTTTTTTTTTCCAACTTCAACCCCAATGTAAAAAAAAGCTGGGAATCGGTGTAAAATGTAAATACATGTGAATAAAAACAAGCTGTAAAAGTTTGCAATTCTTATAGATTGATATTTTATTCACAGTAGATCATAGAGCACATCAGATGTTGAAAGTGAGACATTTTAGGGAAAAAAAAACAAAAAAAAAAAACATTTAGAAGTTGATGGCAACAACACATCTCAAAACTCAAAAAATTCGTAGAGGTGCAACAAAAGGCTGGAAAAGTAAGGGTGGGTTCAAATTAGCGTTATGTATTCCGTTATAACGGAAAATAACGGAATCCATAAGACTGAAATCAAAACGGAAGCCTTTAAGAGGCATTCCGTTTTGATCCTTCATAATACAAGTCTATGGGCAGCATAACGGATCCATTGTGCAGGAGTCCAGTCTTGCATAACGGAAACCAGGACGGATCCGTTATGCTGCCCAAAGACTTGTATTATGACGGAATGCAAAACGGAAGCCTTTAAGAGGCATTCCGTTTTGATCTGTCATAATAGAAGTCTATGGGAATCACAACGGATCCTTCTGGTTCCCGTTATGCTGCCCATAGACTTGTATTATGAAGGATCAAAACGGAATGCCTCTTAAAGGCTTCCGTTTTGATTTCAGTCTTATGGATTCCGTTATTTTCCGTTATAACCACGTTATAACCAAGTGTAACAAAAACAGCTGGAGGAGTTATTTCCAATTAAGTCACATGACTGGGTATAAAAAGAGCATGTTAGAGAGGCAGAGTCGCTAAAAAGCAAAGATCACAGAGGTTCACTAATCTGCAAATAACTAAAAATTGCAGAACAATTTCTGAACAATGTTCCTCAATGTAAAATTGTGAAGACTTTAACCCCTTCAGTACTGAGCCACTTTTCACCTTAAATCCCAGCCAGATTTTTGCATATCTGACATGTCAATTTATGTGGTAATAATTGTTTTTTTGTTTGTACTTCATGACAGCCATAAATGAGTCAATATATTTCACCTTTATTTATGAAAAAATCCCAAATTTACCCAAAATGTTGAAAAATTCGCAATTTTCAAAATTTCAATTTCTCTGCTTTTAAAACAGAAAGCAATACCTCATAAAATATTATATTACTTAACATTTCCCACATGTCTGCTTTATGTTGGCATCATTTTGTAAATGTCATTTTTTTTTTTTTTAGGACGTTAGAAGTTTAGAAGCTATTTTTCAAATTTTCAACAAAATTTCCAAAACCATTTTTTTGAAGCACCAATTCAGTTATAAAGTGATTTTGAGGGGCTTACGTAATGGAAACCATCCATATATGACCCCATTTTAGAAACGACACCCCTCAAATTATTCAAAACTGATGTTACAAACTTTGTTAACCCCTTAGGTGTTCCACAAGAATTAAAGGAAAATGGAGGTAAAATTTCACTTTTTTGGTAGATTTTTTATGTTAATCAATTTTTCTTGCAACACAGCAAGGGTTAACAGCAAAATAAACCTCAATATATATTACTCTGATTCTGCAGTTTACAGAAATACTCCATATGTGGTGGTAAACTGCTATGGGGTCACATGGCTCAACCGAAAGAGCTCCATATGGCTTTTGCAGCACAGATTTTGATGGATTGGTTTACGGGTGCCATTGGTTTTTATTTTTTAACTGATTGTCTTATGTGGGGGCTCATTTTTTTGTGGGATGAGGTGACGTGGGGGCTTGGTATTACACTTTTTGTCAGGCAAGGAGAAAAAAACTGGCTTTTTTGGCATAGTTTAAAAAACCTTGGGGGGGCATATATTGTGATATTTTTATAGAGCAGGTGGTTACGGACGTGGCGATACCTAATATGTCTATCATTTTTAGATTTGTTAAGTTTTACACAGTGAAAGTATTTTTGAAGAGAATAAAATCTTGTTTTTGTGCTGCCATTTTCTGAGAGCCTTATTTTTTATATTTTTTAGGCGATTGTCTTAGGTAGGGTCCTATTTTTTGAGGGATGAGATGACGGTTCGATTGGTACCATTTTGGGGTACATTAGACTTTTTGATCGCTTGGTGTTACACGTTTTCTGAGGCAAGGTGACAAAAAATGGCTGTTTTGGCACTTTTTTTTTTTTACGGCGTTCACTTGGCGGGGTGGATCATGTGATATTTTTATAGAGCCGGTTGATAGGGACGCGACGATAGCTAATATGTCTACTTTTCTCTTTTTCACAAATTTTTAAAATTTTTTTTTTTACTTTATTTGGGAAAAGGATGCTTTTTTTTCACTTGAAACTTAATTTTTTGTAAAACTATTTTTTTTTACATATTTTTTAACTTTATTTTTTTGTCTGGGACTTCAACTTTTGGGGGTCTGGTCCCTTCTCCAATGCACTACAATACATCTGTATTGTAATGCATTGACTGTAAGCGTACTACACAATGTAAGGCCTCTTTCACACGACCGTAAGGCTTTTTCAGTGTTTTGCGGTCCGTTTTAAACGGATCCGTTTTGTTTCCATTGTGTTTCGGTTCCGTTTTTCCATATGGCATATACAGTATATAGTAATTTCATAGAAAATATTGGGCTGGGCATAACATTTTCAATAGATGGTTCCGCAAAAAACGGAACGGATACGGAAGACATACGGATGCATTCCGTTTTTTTGGCGGACCCATTGACTTTAATGGAGCCACGGAACGTGATTTGCGGCCAAATATAGGACATACATAGGAATATAGGACAAATAACGGAAAAACGGAAATACGGAAACAGAATGCATTCCGTTTTTTTTGCGGAACCATTGAAATGAATGGTTCCGTATACGGACCGTATACGGAACGCAAAAAATGGCCCGCAAAACGAAAAAAAAAAAAAAACGGTCGTGTGAAAGAGTCCTAATACACTTACAGGCTGGATCTCACAGGCTCACAGGCGTCGGGGCTGCCATCCAAGCCATTGGTTCCCCGTCACAGCATTTCCAGAACTCTAATTCGGTTCCAAGTGGTACCTTGGAACTGAACCTGAGTTCGGGAAATGTTATTTTACAGTACAAATAAATTTATGAAGTTATTACGTGAAATTTTACCTCCATTTTCCTTTAATTCTTGTGGAACACCTAAGGGGTTAACAAAGTTTGTAACATCAGTTTTGAATAATTTGAGAGCTGTAGTTTCTAAAATTGGGTCATTTATGGATGGTTTCCATTACATAAGCCCCTCAAAATCACTTTATAACTAAATTGGTGCTTAAAAAAATGGTTTGGGAAATTTTGTTGAAAAGAAAAAATAATGACATTTACAAAATGATGCCAACATAAAGTAGACATACGGAGAATGTTATCTCTCAGACAATCTCAGAATAAGTAAAACATTTCCAAAGTTATTACCACATAAAGTGACATGTCAGATTTGCAAAAATCGGGCTGGGATTTAAGGTGAAAAGTGGCTCAGTACTGAAGGGGTTACAGTCTTCACAATTTTACGTTGGGGAACATTTTTCAGAAAGCAATAACTTCTGCTCATCGGAGCCAATACATTCTAATAATGTACGAAGCTCCTGCTCCATACAGTATTGGAACAAAGTTTTATGCAAATCGACTTCGGACTTTCATCCGAGGTCGATTCGCTCATCCCTAGTCGTAACCATGGAAACGAGCAGTGTGTAATGTGATAGAAAAATTAATCCAGCCAGCAAGGGAAGCAATATGGATAATAACAATACATTAGAAAGTAGCTTGTATTAACCTCCTCTACATAATAAATGCTATTTGCTAAAGTAATACAACCCCTTTAACTGAAATTTCTGCAATGGATCTATTCTGTGAATGGTATAGCATCTCAAATAAATATATTATAATGGAAAACGTTAAAGGGGTTTTCAGAGACTTAAATACTGATGACCTATCCCATTAACCTACTTATCTGAGAGAGTGTGGTCAAACAAAACTTTAATTCTACTAATACCATATTCCAAGTATGGATCTAACCAATACAATTATGGGATTATAATGCGGCCATACATGCTGGTAACAAAGGTACAATCAATCCTAGTGTTCAGTAAAAACTAGAAGAAAACAAAAGATTCTGTAGTGACTAACACCTAAACTCTGAGTAGTCACAGCACAGAATTTCAGATTTACATGTAATGATGCTGCCACCCAGAGGCTATTATTCTGAACTACAGTTACAACTTTCAATACAGGCTTCTCACCTTCTACCATGATTAGAGAGTCTTCAGGACTTTGCAGAATATCATATTTTTTCACAAAATGAATCACTACAGTCCGGTTATCAAGAGTTCCAGTGTTCCATAATGCTGACTGATACCAAAATGCATTTGGGGTATTTGGACTATTAGTAAAGCGATCTTCAAACATTTTGTTCAGGCTTTGTTCATCTGGGGCATCCATTCTAAACAATAGGCAGCACAGAGTAGTTATGTTATTGGCAACGGCAGTCAACAAACAAACAATAGAGATATTATTATTAATATTCACACCGGGGATTTTCTCCCGCAGTTTTGGAATTTGGATGCCACAGATCTACTCGTGGCTTCACTCCACTGAATGTCAATGAAAGCAATGGAAAGTAGACACCACAGGGTCGCCGCTGGTGTCTGCAACAAAATTGTGCCATGTGACCCTAAGAGAACCTTTCACCGGTTCTGACATTACAATATAAGTGCCCGAGGAGATGTGATAGCTCTTATTTTCTTTCCGATGGGCAGCTCTGTTCCCCCCGTTCTGGTTTCCCGCTCTGTATGCTAACCCATACCATTGGTACAGGGAGGAGGAGATGGCCGTGTTTCTCAGGGGGCGTCTCCTTCTCATCAGGTAGAAGGTGAGCTTTTTTTTCTCCCTGGCTGTGACGCTCTCCGCTGCGATCAATATGCCCTACACTGCCAGGCACTTATATTGTAATGTCAGAACTGGTGAAAGGTCCTCTATAATGTTGAATTTCAGAAAAACAGAAGCAAAAGACCAAGTACAGACAACGAATAAAGATAATTTTTCTCTGTTAGTCAAACAAGACTAAGTTTTTCCCCCCCAAAGATGGTCATCTTGCACTAGTCATCTTGTGATATCTGGAGCCAAGAGGAAAGGTACAGAAAGATATCTCTGTACTTTTGTTAAAGAGGACCTGTCGCCACAAAATGCAGTGCAATCTGCAGGCAGCGCTGAGCAGATTGATAAATGATTTTATGAGAATAGATTCAATAAAAATTGCAATTTATACATTGATATGTCTGCTTTTTCCATCTCCTGTGTACTGCATTGGTACAGGAGGGAGGGGGTTATCAGTGATTGATAGCTTTGTGCGTATAAGTTTGCATACAGAGATAGCTGTCAGTCACTGACATGCCACGGAACTGAAGTTCACAGGAGGTGGAAAAAGCAAAGATATAAAAGTATAAATTACACGTTTATACATCAGTGGTCTCAGCTCCTCCTGCTCTATAACCTGCTGCCTGCAGACTGCATTAGATTTTGTGGTGACAGGTTTTCTTTAACATTTCATTTTGGTACCATACCCTGAAAGTACTCTACTTGGAAATACGTTTTATAAATCTTACTACAAATATACTGTACAATAATCCAAAAGGCTTAAAAACTTGATGCAGGAGCATAGCAAACATCAGTAAAGGAGAAAAATAACCTGAATGTACAGCTAGATTTACTGTCACACTTCTTTTCAACTAAGTTATAAATCTTAAAATGTCTAATGGTCACCAGATTAATGGCTAATGCAATATGTATGCTTATAGGGGTCTCTTGAGTAAGGAGCAGTTAGCTGTACAGGCATTACATCAAAGGTTATCGTAAAAGGATTGTCTGACCTTGGAGCCGACAACCCCTAGGGTCCTCCCCTGAACATAAAAAACCCATTCACCTGTCTGCAGTCCAGCCACTGCTCCAATCCCCGCAGGACCACCAGGGGCTTTGTCCTGTGACTGCTCAGGTAAGATAGGCCTCAACGGTCACAGCTGAGGTGACCGGTGAGGACTGACTGGCTGCAGCGGTCACAGGACCAAGCTGCATCCTGGTTCTGTGAGGACAGGAGCAGTGGTGGGACTGCAGACAGTGGTTGTCTGCTCCAAGGCCGGTTGGCAGGCTTCATACTTTCAATTTATAATGTGTACATTTTACTTACAAGGAGTTACATTTACTGCAGTGGAGCTTAACAGACTGATACAGGTGATGGGGTTGGACATGTTTTAGTCTTGCTCTTACACGAAATTTCTGAGGAGCCTTGTTTTTAGTGATGCAGGCGAGAGGAGTTATCTGCCATTGTTGATGAGCTGGGAGCACTACAAAAAAAAAAAAAAAAGACACTTCAAATGAAAAATTCAGTCACATGAAGCATATATTATTGAAGCATTTAGCTTCATATCACTCACTGTAGCTCCAACACACATCCTTTACTAGAATGTCACGAGGCATATCTGACAAACTGCACAACTTTATGCGTAGAGTATTTTGGTTAAAGCATGCATAAAGCAATGAGAAGGTGTGAAGCAATGAGAAGTGGCAGATGCAATGTGAGCAAGCATGTTGGTAGAAACCGTGACCAAGAATGGAATAGAATAGCTTTAAGAATTAAGAAGGCTCCAGAATAAATGAGCTCCATAGAGGTACAGCATATGCGGATCTAATGGTTTTACATTTTTATTATGGGTTATGGTATTGTTTTTACGTT